>NW_025756758.1:0-6192 GCF_021184085.1 Oncorhynchus gorbuscha
TGGCTTCGTAAATGCTATCCAGCTAGCCTATTTCAAATAAATGTTTTTTGTTTGGCTACAGTTATGCTAACCTGTTTACAATTGTTTAACTTTGCAAGCTTGCTTGTTTGCTAGTTAGAGCTCAGCTGGCTAGTTACCTAGAGTAGTTGGCTAACTTACTACCATCAAGTTGTGTTAACAGATTTAGCCTGTTCCACTGTTTGCGGAATGTATACTGGCATTTGAATATAAAGGGACTCTGAACACAGTAGACACATTTAAAATGTAGGTGCAGACACAAAATGTTTTCAGAATTCCATCATCAGACCTCCATGATCAGAATACAAAATCTGCATGAAATGTCAAGCCTAGACACAGCTCATGTTACGTCGCTTGTTTACAGAGAGACATAGGTGGCCACCTGTGCTAATTAGTTATCTAGCATGCTCCCAACACCTGTGTGTAAGTGTAACTGAGGAATTGTAGTTCATCAGTTGGACACATACACAGCTGGTGCATCTGTGTAAAACTGCTTCAGTAAGTGTATATTTTTTATTTGAAAGAGTCTTTCTTGCTGATATGCAAGATTTGAAAGCGATTATTAATGGTGTTTCTAAATGTCAAAACACAGCATTTGAATTGTAGTTCACAGTGAGCCAACAGTGGGCGGATGTAACCCCTGAAAACCCTACGTACGGAAAAGGGTTTTCGAGAGCTATGGTTGACGCAGATTTTTTGCCTTTAGCCAATCAGCGTTTTGCACGTGAATGTATCCAACTCATATTTACGACTTTACAACTGGTAAGTACCACCTTCCCACTTGGTTGTGGACACAGCAAAATACTCAATTTTTTGGTAATTTTTTGGTCTTTTGCGGTTGGCTCTTACAGGACTATTAATTTGTTGATGATTGAATTGTTCTTTTGTTGATCAAATCTAATTGTATTAGTCACAGGCGCCGAATACAACATGTGTAGACCTTAGTGAAATGCTTACTTTACAAGCCCCTAACCAACAATGCCGTTTAAAATAAAATAAAAGTAACAAGTAATTAAAGAGCAGCAGTAAAATAACAATACCGAGAAAATATAAAGGGGGTACCGGTACAAAGTCAATGTGTGGGGCGCGGAGTTATTTGAGGTAATATGTACATGTACAGTGGGGAGAACAAGTATTTGATAACCTGCTAAATCGGCAGTGTGTCCTACTTACAAAGCATGTAGAGGTCTGTAAGTTTTATCATAGGTACACTTCAACTCATAGAAGGAATCGAAAACAAAAATCCAGAAAATTACATTGTATGATTTTTAAGTAATTAATTTGCATTTTATTGCATGACATAAGTATTTGATCACATACCAACCCGTTTCTTTAAGAAGCCCTCCTGTTCTCCACTCATTACCTGTATTAACTGCACCTGTTTGAACTCGTTACCTGTATAAAGACACCTGTCCACACACTCAATAAAACAGACTCCAACCTCTCCACAATGGCCAAGACCAGAGAGCTGTGTAAGGACATCAGGGTTAAATTGTAGACCTGCACAAGGCTGGGATGGACTACAGGACAATAGGCAAGCAGCTTGGTGAGAAGGCAACAACTGTTGGCGCAATTATTAGAAAATGGAATGGACTATAATCCTACAGCGCACACAAGGCCCCCTGCTCAAGCCAGCGCATGTCCAGGCCCATCTGAAGTTTGCCAATGACCATCTGGATGATCCAGAGGAGGAAGGGGAGAAGGTCATGTGGTCTGATGAGACAAAAATAGAGGTTTTGATCTAAACTCCACACGCCGTGTATGGAGGATGAAGAAGGATGCGTACAACCCCAAGAGGTGGAAACATCATTCTTTGGGGATGCTTTTCTGCAAAGGGGACAGGACGACTGCACCATATTGAGGGGAGGATGGATGGGGCCATGTATCGCGAGATCTTGGCCAACAACCTCGTTCCCTCAGTAAGAGCATTGAAGATGGGCCGTGGCTGGGTCTTCCAGCATGACAACAGCCAGGGCAACTAAGGAGTGGCTCCGTAAGAAGCATCTCAAGGTTCTGGAGTGGCCTAGCCAGTCTCCAGACCTGAACCAAATAAAAAATCTTTGGAGGGAGCTGAAAGTCTGTATTGCCCAGCGACAGCCACGAAACCTGAAGGATCTGGAGAAGGTCTGTATGGAGGAGTGGGCCAAAATCCCTGCTGCAGTGTGTGCAAACCTGGTCAAGAACTACAGGAAACGTATGATCTCTGTAATTGCAAACAAAGGTTTCTGTACCAATTATCAAGTTCTGCTTTTCTGATGTATCAAATACTTATGTCATGCAATAAAATGCTAATTAATTTCTTAAAAATCAAACAATGTGATTTTCTGGATTTTTGTTTTAAATTCCATCTCCCACAGTTGAAGTGTACCTGAATTCCTATCAGACCTTGTAGTCATTGCAGATAATATTCTAATCTTTGGTGACTTTAATATTCACATGGAAAAGTCCACAGACCCACTCCAAAAGGCTTTTGGAGCCATCATCGGCTTTCAGTGGGTTTTGTCCAACATGTCTCTGGACCCACTCACTCTCACAGTCATACGCTGGACCTAGTTTTGTCCCATGGAATAAATGTTGTGGATCTTGTGTTTTCCTCATAATCCTGGACTATCAGACCACCATTTTATTACGTTTGCAATTACAGCAAATAATCTGCTCAGACCCAACCAAGGAACATCAAAAGTCATGCTATAAATTCACAGACAACACAAAGATTCCTTGATGCCCTTCCAGACTCCCTCTGCCTACCCAAGGACGCCAGAGGACAAAAATCCGTTAACCACCTAACTGAGGATCTCAATTTAACCTTGCGCAATACCCTAGATGCAGTTGCACCCCTAAAACTAAAAAATGTCTCATAAGAAACTAGCTCCCTGGTACAGAAAATACCCGAGCTCTGAAGCAAGCTTCAGAAAATTGGAACGGAAATGGCGCCACACCAAACTGGAAGTCTTCCGACTAGCTTGGAAGGATGGTACCGTGCAGTACCAAGAGCCTTACTGCTGCTCGATCGTCTATTTTTCTAACTTAATTGAGGAGAATAAGAACAATCGAAATTCCTTTTTGATACTGTGGCAAAGCTAACTAAAAAGCAGCATTCCCCAAGAGAGGATGACTTGCACTTTAGCAGTGATATTTCATGAACTTCTTTGAGGAAAGATTATGATTATTAGAAAGCAAATTACGGACTCCTCTTTCAAACCTGCGTGTTCTCAAACCTCAGTTATTACATGAGTCTGCACAACTCTGCCAGGACCTAGGATCAGAGAGACGCTCCAAGTGTTTTGGTACTATATCTCTTGACACAATGGTAAGAAATAATCATGGCCTCTAAACCTTCAAGCTGTATACTGGACCCTATTCCAACTAAACTACTGAAAGCAGAGCTGCTTCCTGTGCTTGGCCCCTCCTATGTTGAACATAATAAACGCTCTCTATCCACTGGATGTACCAAACTCACTAAAAGTGGCAGTAATAAAGCCTTCTCTTGAAAAAGCCAAACCTTGACCCAGAAAATATAAAAAACTATCGGCCTATATCGAATCTTCCATTCCTCTCAAAGATTTTAGAGAAGGCTGTTGCGCAGCAACTCACTGCCTTCCTGAAGACAAACAATGTATACGAAATGCTTCAGTCTGGTTTTAGACCCCATCATAGCACTGAGACGGCACTTGTGAAGGTGGTAAATGACATTTTGATGGCATCGGACCAAGGCTCTGCATCTGTCCTCGTGCTCCTAGACCTTAGTGCTGCTTTTGATACCATCGATCACCACATTCTTTTGGAGAGATTGGAAACCCAAATTGGTCTACACGGACATGTTCTAGCCTGGTTTAGGTCTTATCTGTCGGAAAGATATCAGTTTGTCTCTGTGAATGGTTTGTCCTCTGACAAATCAACTGTACATTTCGGTGTTCCTCAAGGTTCTGTTTTAGGACCACTATTGTTTTCACTATATATTTTACCTCTTGGGGATGTTATTCGAAAAACATAATGTAAACTTTCACTGCTATGCGGATGACACACAATGTACATTTCAATGAAACATGGTGAAGCACCAAAATTGCCCTCGCTAGAAGCATGTGTTTCAGACATAAGGAAGTGGATGGCTGCAAACTTTCTACTATTAAACTCGGACAAAACAGAGATGCTTGTTCTAGGTCCCAAGAAACAAAGAGATCTTCTGTTGAATCTGACAATTAATCTTAATGGTTGTACAGTCGTCTCAAATAAAACTGTGAAGGACCTCGGCATTACTCTGGACCCTGATCTCTCTTTTGAAGAACATATCAAGACCATTTCGAGGACAGCTTTTTTCCATCTACGTAACATTGCAAAAATCAGAAACTTTCTGTCCAAAAATGATGCAGAAAAATCTAATCCATGCTTTTGTCACTTCTAGGTTAGACTACTGCAATGCTCTATTTTCCACACTGATAAAGCACTAAATAATCCCAGTTAGTGCTAAATACGGCTGCTAGAATCCTGACTAGAACCAAAAAATTTGATCATATTACTCCAGTGCTAGCCTCTCTACACTGGCTTCCTGTCAAAGCAAGGGCTGATTTCAAGGTTTTACTGCTAACCTACAAAGCATTACATGGGCTTGCTCCTACCTACCTCTCTGATTTGGTCCTGCCGTACATACCTACACGTACGCTACGGTCACAAGACGCAGGCCTCCTAATTGTCCCTAGAATTTCTAAGCAAACAGCTGGAGGCAGGGCTTTCTCCTATAGAGCTCCATTTTTATGGAACGGTCTGCCTACCCATGTCAGAGACGCAAACTCGGTCTCAACCTTTAAGTCTTTACTGAAGACTCATCTCTTCAGTGGGTCATATGATTGAGTGTAGTCTGGCCCAGGAGTGGGAAGGTGAACGGAAAGGCTCTGGAGCAACGAACCGCCCTTGCTGTCTCTGCCTGGCCGGTTCCCCTTTTTCCACTGGGATTCTCTGCCTCTAACCCTGTTACGGGGCTGAGTCACTGGCTTGCTGGGGCTCTCTCGTGCCGTCCCTGGGGGGTGCGTCACCTGGGTGGGTTGATTCACTGTTGTGGTCGGCCTGTCTGGGTTCCTCCCCCCCCTTGGGTTGTACCGTGTCGGAGATCTTTGTGGGCTATACTCGGCCTTGTCTCAGGATGGTAAGTTGGTGGTTGAAGATTTCCCTCTAGTGGTGTGGGGGCTGTGCTTTGGCAAAGTGGGTGGGGTTATATCCTTCCTGTTTGGCCCTGTCCGGGGTGTCCTCGGATGGGGCCACAGTGTCTCCTGACCCCTCCTGTCTCAGCCTCCAGTATTTATGCTGCAGTAGTTTATGTGTCGGGGGCTAGGGTCAGTTTGTTTATCTGGAGTACTTCTCCTGTCCTATTCGGTGTCCTGTGTAAATCTAAGTGTGCGTTCTCTAATTCTCTCCTTCTCTCTTTCTTTCTCTCTCTCGGAGGACCTGAGCCCTAGAACCATGCCCCAGGACTACCTGACATGATGACTCCTTGCTGTCCCCAGTCCACCTGGCCATGCTGCTGCTCCAGTTTCAACTGGCCTGGGCCCTAGGACCATGTCCCAGGACTACCTGACATGAGGACTCCTTGCTGTCCCCAGTCCACCTGGCCATGCTCCTGCTCCAGTTTCAACTGTTCTGCCTTACTATTATTCAACCATGCTGGTCATTTATGAACATTTGAACATCTTGGCCACGTTCTGTTATAATCTCCACCCGGCACAGCCAGAAGAGGACTGGCCACCCCACATATGCTCTCTCTAATTCTCTCTTTCTTTCTCTCTCTCGGAGGACCTGAGCCCTAGGACCGTGCCCCAGGACTACCTGACATGATGGCTCCTTGCTGTCCCCAGTCCACCTGACTGCTGCTGCTCCAGTTTCAACTGTTCTGCCTTATTATTATTTGACCATGCTGGTCATTTATGAACATTTGAACATCTTGGTCATGTTCTGTTATAATCTCTACCCGGCACAGCCAGAAGAGGACTGGCCACCCCACATAGCCCGGTTCCTCTCTAGGTTTCTTCCTAGGTTTTGGCCTTTCTAGGGAGTTTTTCCTAGCCACCGTGATTTTACACCTGCATTGTTTGCTGTTTGGGGTTTTAGGCTGGGCTTCTGTACAGCACTTTGAGATATCAGCTGATGTACGAAGGGCTATATAAATAAATTTGATTTGATTTG
>NW_025756759.1:0-6191 GCF_021184085.1 Oncorhynchus gorbuscha
TCTCTCTCAGACCTACCTTCGTAGATGGAGATGATGTGAGGGTGTTTGAGGGAGGACATGATCTCGATCTCTCTGTCACTCTCTCTCTCTCTCTCTCTCTCTCTCTCTCTCTCTCTCTCTCTCTCTCTCTCTCTCTCTCAGACCTACCTTCGTAGATGGAGATGATGTGAGGGTGTTTGAGGGAGGACATGATCTCGATCTCTCTCAGACCTACCTTCGTAGATGGAGATGATGTGAGGGTGTTTGAGGGAGGACATGATCTCGATCTCTCTGTCTCTCTCTCTCTCTCTCTCTCAGACCTACCTTCGTAGATGGAGATGATGTGAGGGTGTTTGAGGGAGGACATGATCTCCATCTCTCTCTCTCCCCCCATCTCTCTCAGACCTACCTTCGTAGATGGAGATGATGTGAGGGTGTTTGAGGGAGGACATGATCTCTCTCTCTCTCAGACCTACCTTCGTAGATGGAGATGATGTGAGGGTGTTTGAGGGAGGACATGATCTCTCTCTCTCTCTCTCTCTCTCTCTCTCTCTCTCAGACCTACCTTCGTAGATGGATATGATGTGAGGGTGTTTGAGGGAGGACATGATCTCTCTCTCTCTCAGACCTACCTTCGTAGATGGAGATGATGTGAGGGTGTTTGAGGGAGGACATGATCTCTCTCTCTCTCTCTCTCTCTCTCTCTCTCTCTCTCTCTCTCTCTCTCTCAGACCTACCTTCGTAGATGGAGATGATGTGAGGGTGTTTGAGGGAGGACATGATCTCTCTCTCTCTCTCTCTCTCTCTCTCTCTCTCTCTCTCTCTCTCTCTCTCTCTCTCTCTCTCTCTCTCTCTCAGACCTACCTTCGTAGATGGAGATGATGTGAGGGTGTTTGAGGGAGGACATGATCTCTCTCTCTCTCTCTCTCTCTCTCTCTCTCTCTCTCTCTCTCTCTCTCTCTCTCTCTCTCTCTCTCTCAGACCTACCTTCGTAGATGGAGATGATGTGAGGGTGTTTGAGGGAGGACATGATCTCTCTCTCTCTGTCTCTCTCTCAGACCTACCTTCGTAGATGGAGATGATGTGAGGGTGTTTGAGGGAGGACATGATCTCGATCTCTCTGCGGATGTGAACCATGTCCTGATCATCCTTGATCTTCTCCTTCCTGATGGACTTAATGGCCACCTGGCAGAAGAGAGAGAGAGAACATCACATCATCACACACTGACGGCAGATCACACACAGGTCACACAACAGAACAGGCGTTTATAATACTCTGTTGAAGACCTGAGACCCGCACCATGCTGCCCCTCTGACCTCACTGACACAGGGGTTTATAAAACTCTGTTGAAGACCTGAGACATGCACCATGCTGCCCCTCTGACCTCTGACCTCACTGACACAGGCGTTTATAATACTCTGTTGAAGACCTGAGACCTGCACCATGCTGCCCCTCTGACCTCTGACCTTACTGACACAGGGCAGGATAAGCCAGAGACAGTTCTACTAAACGCTGAGCTGTTGTAGTTGATCCAGTATTGATCATCTGTTTGTCTCCCGTGACAGACGATAACATTTAAACGTCTGTGAATGTCATCAGGTCCAGTCAAAATACAGGGTCACTCCAATACAACATGTTCACAGTGGACTCAGATAACTGTGTGTGTGAAGTCATCTGCAGTCACGCTCTAATCAGTGATCACTGACTGCAGATGACTTCACACACACAGTTATCTGAGTCCACTGTGAACATGTTGTATTGGAGTGACCCTTGTATTTTGACTGGACCTGATGACATTCACAGACGTTTAAATGTTATCGTCTGTCACGGAGACAAACAGATGATCAATACTGGATCAATACAACAGCTCAGCGTTTAGTAGAACTGTTCTCTGACTTATCCTGCCCTGTGTCAGTAAGGTCAGAGGTCGGAGGGGCAGCATGGTGCAGGTCAGTCAACAGAGTATTATAAACCCCTGTGTCAGTGAGGTCAGAGGTCAGAGGGGCAGCATGGCAGGTCTCAGGTATTCAACAGAGTATTATTCTCCATTACCAGTCTCATGGCTCTCCACTGATACAGCGGCTGTAGGAAGAGATGAATTGTTTATCTGTGTGGTCATCTCACTTTTATACTTATGTTTATAGTTTCAGGTCTTGTAATAGTCGTAAAACTTGTCCAGTCCCTTGCGAGAGGAAAGAAATGCTATTTTGCTCATATGTGCTCATAAACTTTTGATTGTTCTAGTTCTCACAATAAAGCTCATAAGCAGTGACCCGTCCTCTGGTAGTGTAAAATAACCTGGCTGTGTCTCTAACTGGGCCAAGACCCTCAAGAATATCTCTCTCTCAGAGGAGGAGGAGGAGAGGATGGATGGTGAAGTTTACCACAACCTTGGAGAAACTAGGTTTATGGAAGGACACGCAGCCAGCCCACTGGAGACAACAGATGCTTAATGAGGTTAGATACAAATAGATGTTCCATTTTTACACAGCTCAGTGTGTGTGTGTGTGTGTGTGTGTGTGTGTGTGTGTGTGTGTGTGTGTGTGTGTGTGTGTGTGTGTGTGTGTGTGTGTGTGTGTGTGTGTGTGTGTGTGTGTGTGTGTGTGTGTGTGTGTGTGTGTGTGTGTGCCCTCAATGAGGAATCAGGTATTTTGTTGTGTACTGTTGAGGGTACTGGAGGACTGGACTTGGGAACCTCTGCTCTACAGTATCTCAGACAGACCATGCTGGTTCCACACGGCAAACTCATAATGAACACAGTGGGATGACATTAGCCTTGCTAAATGGGACAGGAAATATCCCCAGCACAGTGGTTATGTAGACCCTGTCTCTGTGACTGCTTTAAGGTCATTTGCGGGGTTCACCATAGCAGTGGGCTCAATTGAAGGTGTGTGTGTGTGTGTGTGTGTGTGTGTGTGTGTGTGTGTGTGTGTGTGTGTGTGTGTGTGTGTGTGTGTGTGTGTGTGTGTGTGTGTGTGTGTGTGTGTGTGTGTGTGTGCGCGCTCAATGAGGAATCAGGTGTTTTTTGTCCGGACCTACAACAGAAACTGTTGAGGGTACTGGAGGACTGGAGTTGGGAACCTCTCCTCTACAGTGTCTCAGACAGACCATGCTGGTTCCAGACAGACCATGGGGGGGTTAAGACTTAATAGGGAAAATAGAAAGGATTAGGAATACAGGAAGTGGGTTGTGAGTCAGCCGACAGGGACAGGAAGTTCCAGTGAGATGTACTTCCTTATTCCCTGCGTCACTCATGGCACCATATCCTCCTTCACTCCTTTTAGGAGAAGAGTTTAATCACACCTTTGACAAAATATGTGCACAAATGGCAACTCTATTCCCTATTTAGTGCACTACTTTATACCAGAGCTAGTCAAACGTAGTACACTATATAGGGAATAGGGTGCCATATGGGATGCAGCCAAGTGAAGTGAAATATTCCCCCCTTTCCAGAAGACATAGTGGCAGGCTGGCAGAAGCAGTATCAGAACATTATGTTACACGTCTGATAAGACTCTATTACATCATATGATATTAGTATTGGCAATGTCCTGTATGTGGTACCTTGGATTTACACTTTCCTAACAGAGTGACGTCTGCCTCTAGACTCAACATGGTTTAAAAACAATGGTGCCTTGGATGTATACAAATCATGTGTTATAGTTACAAATCATGTGTTATAGTTACAAATCATGTGTTATAGTTACAAATCATGTGTTATAGTTACAAATCATGTGTTATAGTTACAAATCATGTGTTATAGTTACAAATCATGTGTTATGGTTACAAATCATGTGTTATGGTTAAGTGTCCAACTTAAATATTATTAGTGTTTTAAATGGGTTATGAACGGAGTGTAGAATGTGGGTATAGTTGAATATTATTAGTGTTTTAAATGGGTTATGAACGGAGTGTAGAATGTGGGTATAGTTGAATATTATTAGTGTTTTAAATGGGTTATGAACGGAGCTTAGAATGTGGGTATAGTTGAATATTATTAGTGTTTTAAATGGGTTATGAACGGAGTGTAGAATGTGGGTACAGTTGAATATTATTAGTGTTTTTAATGGGTTATGAACGGAGCTTAGAATGTGGGTATCGTTGAATATTATTAGTGTTTTAAATGGGTTATGAACGGAGTGTAGAATGTGGGTACAGTTGAATATTATTAGTGTTTTTAATGGGTTATGAACGGAGTGTAGAATGTGGGTACAGTTGAATATTATTAGTGTTTTAAATGGGTTATGAACGGAGCTTAGAATGTGGGTATCGTTGAATATTATTAGTGTTTTTAATGGGTTATGAACGGAGTGTAGAATGTGGGTACAGTTGAATATTATTCGTGTTTTAAATGGGTTATGAAGCGGAGTTGTAGAATGTGGGTATAGTTGAATATTATTAGTGTTTTAAATGGGTTATGAACGGAGCTTAGAATGTGGGTATAGTTGAATATTATTAGTGTTTTTAATGGGTTATGAACGGAGTGTAGAATGTGGGTACAGTTGAATATTATTAGTGTTTTAAATGGGTTATGAACGGAGTGTAGAATGTGGGTATAGTTGAATATTATTAGTGTTTTAAATGGGTTATGAACGGAGCTTAGAATGTGGGTATAGTTGAATATTATTAGTGTTTTAAATGGGTTATGAACGGAGTGTAGAATGTGGGTACAGTTGAATATTATTAGTGTTTTTAATGGGTTATGAACGGAGCTTAGAATGTGGGTATCGTTGAATATTATTAGTGTTTTAAATGGGTTATGAACGGAGTGTAGAATGTGGGTACAGTTGAATATTATTAGTGTTTTTAATGGGTTATGAACGGAGTGTAGAATGTGGGTACAGTTGAATATTATTAGTGTTTTAAATGGGTTATGAACGGAGCTTAGAATGTGGGTATCGTTGAATATTATTAGTGTTTTTAATGGGTTATGAACGGAGTGTAGAATGTGGGTACAGTTGAATATTATTAGTGTTTTAAATGGGTTATGAACGGAGTGTAGAATGTGGGTATAGTTGAATATTATTAGTGTTTTAAATGGGTTATGAACGGAGCTTAGAATGTGGGTATAGTTGAATATTATTAGTGTTTTTAATGGGTTATGAACGGAGTGTAGAATGTGGGTACAGTTGAATATTATTAGTGTTTTAAATGGGTTATGAACGGAGTGTAGAATGTGGGTATAGTTGAATATTATTAGTGTTTTAAATGGGTTATGAACGGAGTGTAGAATGTGGGTATAGTTGAATATTATTAGTGTTTTAAATGGGTTATGAACGGAGCTTAGAATGTGGGTATAGTTGAATATTATTAGTGTTTTTAATGGGTTATGAACGGAGTGTAGAATGTGGGTACAGTTGAATATTATTAGTGTTTTAAATGGGTTATGAACAGAGCTTAGAATGTGGGTATCGTTGAATATTATTAGTGTTTTTAATGGGTTATGAACGGAGTGTAGAATGTGGGTACAGTTGAATATTATTAGTGTTTTAAATGGGTTATGAACGGAGTGTAGAATGTGGGTACAGTTGAATATTATACGTTAATAAAGGCAATACAGAGAACAGAACTATATTGAATAGGTTCTAAGTCCTTTCTTAATTACAGTCCAAATCTAGCTGTCCCAAATGGCACCCTATTCCCTACATAGTGCACTACTTTGGACCGAAGGGTGCCATTTGGGGACGCAGATCTGAACTCATGAATAGTCTATTGTGGTGATAGTGAATGGTGATCCCTGCCTACTGTACAGCTGGGTAGACAGGACGGACACACCCTTACCCCTCCAGCCCAGGGTTATGGATCGTTAGTCACAACCACCATTTGGGCCATACAACAGCTGGCTGACTGGGCTAAGTGGGGGCGGGGCGGTGCAGGTCTGTTTCAGTGTGAGGGGTGTGCGTGATGCCTGCGGCATGCGTGAGGGGTGTATTTGTTCTTGTTGTGTGCATGCGTGCTCGTTTGTTCATGTGTGCTCTTTAGCCTCGGGCTATAAGAGAAGAAGAAGAGCTGTCACAGATACAGACCAGGGCTTTGTCTGTGGTAGGAACCAGGTGTGGTGGTTTACAAGCAGGCTGTTTGATGAAGAAATTAGGGAAAGGCTATGCCCTGCATCAGTGGAGTGGAAAGGAGGCTCACCATAGCAGGTGCTGCTATTCACAGCATGGTCATTAGAGATAATGGTAAACACAGGGTTGATGAGAATGATGAG
>NW_025756760.1:0-6191 GCF_021184085.1 Oncorhynchus gorbuscha
ATAACACATCTATCATAACAGATCTATCATAACACATTATCATAACAGATCTATCATAACACATTATCATAACACATCTATCATAACACATTATCATAACAGATCTATCATAACACATCTATCAACACATTATCATAACAGATCTATCATAACACATTATCATAACACATTATCATAACACATATATCATAACAGGTCTATCATAACACATTATCATAACGCATTATCATAACACATTATCATAACGGGTCTATCATAACACATTATCATAACAGATCTATCATAACACATTATCATAACACATTATCATAACACATATATCATAACACATTATCATAACGCATTATCATAACGGGTCTATCATAACACATTATCATAACAGATCTATCATAACACATTATCATAACACATTATCATAACACATATATCATAACACATTATCATAACACATTATCATAACACATATATCATAACACATTATCATAATACATATATCATAACACATTATCATAACACATATATCATAACACATTATCATAACAGATCTATCATAACACATTATCATAACATATCTATCATAACACATATATCATAACACATTATCATAACACATTATCATAACACATATATCATAACACATTATCATAACACATATATCATAACACATTATCATAACACATATATCATAACACATTATCATAACAGATCTATCATAACACATTATCATAACAGATCTATCACAACACATTATCATAACAGATCTATCATAACACATTATCATAACATATCTATCATAACACATATATCATAACACATTATCATAACAGATCTATCATAACACATTATCATAACAGATCTATCATAACACATTATCATAATAGATCTATCATAACACATTATCATAATAGATCTATCATAACACATTATCATAATAGATCTATTACAACACATCTATCCTAATACCATAACACATCTATCATAATGTGGTCCTGTGTAGCTCAGTTGGTAGAGCATGGCGCTTGTAACGCCAGGGTAGTAGGTTCGATCCCCGGGACCACCCATACGTAGAATGTATGCACACATGACTGTAAGTCGCTTTGGATAAAAGCGTCTGCTAAATGGCATATATTATTATATATTATAATATCATAACACATCTATCCTAACACATTATCATAACACATCTATCCTAACACATTATCATAACACATCTATCATAACACATTATCATAATAGATCTATCATAACACATCTATCCTAATACCATAACACATCTATCATAATATCATAACACATTATCATAATAGATCTATCATAACACATCTATCCTAATACCATAACACATCTATCATAATATCATAACACATCTATCATAACACATCTATCATAACACATCTATCATAACACATCTATCCTAACACATTATCATAATAGATCTATTATAACAAATATATCCTAAAACATTATCATAATACATCTATCATAACACATCTATCATAATACATCTATCATAATACATTTATCATAATACATCTGATTGAGTGTAGTCTGGCCCAGGAGTGGGAAGGTGAACGGAAAGGCTCTGGAGCAACGAACCGCCCTTGCTGTCTCTGCCTGGCCGGTTCCCCTTTTTCCACTGGGATTCTCTGCCTCTAACCCTGTTACGGGGCTGAGTCACTGGCTTGCTGGGGCTCTCTCGTGCCGTCCCTGGGGGGGTGCGTCACCTGGGTCAGGTTGATTCACTGTTGTGGTCGGCCTGTCTGGGTTTCCCCCCTTGGGTTGTACCGTGTCGGAGATCTTTGTGGGCTATACTCGGCCTTGTCTCAGGATGGTAAGTTGGTGGTTGAAGATTTCCCTCTAGTGGTGTGGGGGCTGTGCTTTGGCAAAGTGGGTGGGGTTATATCCTTCCTGTTTGGCCCTGTCCGGGGGTGTCCTCGGATGGGGCCACAGTGTCTCCTGACCCCTCCTGTCTCAGCCTCCAGTATTTATGCTGCAGTAGTTTATGTGTCGGGGGGCTAGGGTCAGTTTGTTTATCTGGAGTACTTCTCCTGTCCTATTCGGTGTCCTGTGTAAATCTAAGTGTGCGTTCTCTAATTCTCTCCTTCTCTCTTTCTTTCTCTCTCTCGGAGGACCTGAGCCCTAGAACCATGCCCCAGGACTACCTGACATGATGACTCCTTGCTGTCCCCAGTCCACCTGGCCATGCTGCTGCTCAGTTTCAGCTGGCCTGGGCCCTAGGACCATGTCCCAGGACTACCTGACATGAGGACTCCTTGCTGTCCCCAGTCCACCTGGCCATGCTCCTGCTCCAGTTTCAACTGTTCTGCCTTACTATTATTCAACCATGCTGGTCATTTATGAACATTTGAACATCTTGGCCACGTTCTGTTATAATCTCCACCCGGCACAGCCAGAAGAGGACTGGCCACCCCACATATGCTCTCTCTAATTCTCTCTTTCTTTCTCTCTCTCGGAGGACCTGAGCCCTAGGACCGTGCCCCAGGACTACCTGACATGATGGCTCCTTGCTGTCCCCAGTCCACCTGACTGTGCTGCTGCTCCAGTTTCAACTGTTCTGCCTTATTATTATTTGACCATGCTGGTCATTTATGAACATTTGAACATCTTGGTCATGTTCTGTTATAATCTCTACCCGGCACAGCCAGAAGAGGACTGGCCACCCCACATAGCCCGGTTCCTCTCTAGGTTTCTTCCTAGGTTTTGGCCTTTCTAGGGAGTTTTTCCTAGCCACCGTGCTTTTACACCTGCATTGTTTGCTGTTTGGGGTTTTAGGCTGGGTTTCTGTACAGCACTTTGAGATATCAGCTGATGTACGAAGGGCTATATAAATAAATTTGATTTGATTTTATTTGATTTGATCTATCAGAATACATCTATCATAACACATCTATCATAACACATCTATCATAACACATCTATCATAACACATCTATCCTAATACCATAACACATCTATCATAATACATCTATCATAATACATCTATCATAACGCATCTATCATAATACATCTATCATAATACATCTATCATAACACATCTATCCTAATACCATAACACATCTATCATAATATCATAACACATTATCATAACACATTTATCACAACACATCTATCATAATTACATCTATCATAACACATCTATCATAATACATCTATCATAACACATTTATCACAAATCAAATCAAATCCAATCAAATTTATTTATATAGCCCTTCGTACGTCAGCTGATATCTCAAAGTGCTGTACAGAAACCCAGCCTAAAACCCCAAACAGCAAACAATGCAGGTGTAAAAGCACGGTGGCTAGGAAAAACTCCCTAGAAAGGCCAAAACCTAGGAAGAAACCTAGAGAGGAACCGGGCTATGTGGGGTGGCCAGTCCTCTTCTGGCTGTGCCGGGTAGAGATTATAACAGAACATGACCAAGATGTTCAAATGTTCATAAATGACCAGCATTGTCAAATAATAATAAGGCAGAACAGTTGAAACTGGAGCAGCAGCACAGTCAGGTGGACTGGGGACAGCAAGGAGCCATCATGTCAGGTAGTCCTGGGGCACGGTCCTAGGGCTCAGGTCCTCCGAGAGAGAGAAAGAAAGAGAGAATTAGAGAGAGCATATGTGGGGTGGCCAGTCCTCTTCGGCTGTGGTGGAGATTATAACAGAACGTGGCCAAGATGTTCAAATGTTCATAAATGACCAGCATGGTTGAATAATAGTAAGGCAGAACAGTTGAAACTGGAGCAGGAGCATGGCCAGGTGGACTGGGGACAGCAAGGAGTCCTCATGTCAGGTAGTCCTGGGACATGGTCCTAGGGCCCAGGCCAGTTGAAACTGGAGCAGCAGCATGGCCAGGTGGACTGGGGACAGCAAGGAGTCATCATGTCAGGTAGTCCTGGGGCATGGTTCTAGGGCTCAGGTCCTCCGAGAGAGAGAAAGAAAGAGAGAAGGAGAGAATTAGAGAACGCACACTTAGATTTACACAGGACACCGAATAGGACAGGAGAAGTACTCCAGATAAACAAACTGACCCTAGCCCCCGACACATAAACTACTGCAGCATAAATACTGGAGGCTGAGACAGGAGGGTCAGGAGACACTGTGGCCCCATCCGAGGACACCCGGACAGGGCCAAACAGGAAGGATATAACCCACCCACTTTGCCCAAGCACAGCCCCCACACCACTAGAGGGAAATCTTCAACCACCAACTTACCATCCTGAGACAAGGCCAGTATAGCCCACAAGATCTCCGACACGGTACAACCCAAGGGGGGAAACCCAGACAGGCCGACCACAACAGTGAATCAACCCACCCAGGTGACGCACCCCCAGGGACGGCAGGAGAGAGCCCCAGCAAGCCAGTGACTCAGCCCCCGTAACAGGGTTAGAGGCAGAGAATCCCAGTGGAAAAAGGGGAACCGGCCAGGCAGAGACAGCAAGGGCGGTTCGTTGCTCCAGAGCCTTTCCGTTCACCTTCCCACTCCTGGGCCAGACTACACTCAATCATATGACCCACTGAACAACACATCTATCATAACACATCTATCATAATATCATAACACATCTATCAAAACACATCTATCATAATACATCTATCATAACACATTTATCATAATATCATAACGCATCTATCATAATACATCTATCATAACACATTTATCATAATATCATAACACATCTATCATAATACATCTATCATAACACATCTATCATAATACATCTATCATAACACATTTATCATAATATCATAATACATCTATCATAACACATCTATCATAATTACATCTATCATAACACATCTATCATAATACATCTATCATAACACATCTATCATAACACATCTATCATAACACATTATCATAATACATCTATCATAACACATCTATCATAACACATCTATCATAACACATCTATCATAACATATCTATCATAATATCATAACACATCTATCATAACATATCTATCATAACACATCTATCATAACACATCTATCATAATATCATAACACATCTATCATAACATATCTATCATAACACATCTATCATAACACATCTATCATAACACATCTATCATAACATATCTATCATAATATCATAACACATCTATCATAACACATCTATCATAACACATTATCATAATACATCTATCATAACACATCTATCATAACACATCTATCATAACATATCTATCATAATATCATAACACATCTATCATAACATATCTATCATAACACATCTATCATAACACATCTATCCTAACACATCTATCATAATACATCTATCATAACACATTATCATAACACATCTATCAAAACACATCTATCATAACACATTATCATAATACATCTATCATAACACATCTATCATAACACATCTATCATAACACATCTATCATAACACATCTATCATAACATATCTATCATAACACATCTATCATAACACATCTATCCTAACACATCTATCATAATACATCTATCCTAACACAGCTATCATAATACATCTATCATAACACATTATCATAACACATCTATCAAAACACATCTATCATAACACATTATCATAATACATCTATCATAACACATCTATCATAACACATCTATCATAACACATCTATCATAACACATCTATCATAACATATCTATCATAATATCATAACACATCTATCATAACATATCTATCATAACACATCTATCATAACACATCTATCATAATACATCTATCATAACACATCTATCATAACACATCTATCATAACACATCTATCATAACACATCTATCATAACATATCTATCATAATATCATAACACATCTATCATAATACATCTATCATAACACATCTATCATAACACATCTATCATAACACATTATCATAACACATCTATCATAACACATCTATCATAACACATCTATCATAACACATCTATCATAACACATCTATCATAATACATCTATCATAACATATCTATCATAATATCATAACACATCTATCATAATACATCTATCATAACACATCTATCATAACACATCTATCATAACACATCTATCATAATACATCTATCATAACACATCTATCATAACACATCTATCATAACACATCTATCATAACACATCTATCATAAAAACATCTTTCATAACACATCTAGCATAATATCATAATATAGAGATGATATAGAGGTAT
>NW_025756761.1:0-2500 GCF_021184085.1 Oncorhynchus gorbuscha
CAAATCAAATCAAATCAAATCAAATTTATTTATATAGCCCTTCGTACATCAGCTGATATCTCAAAGTGCTGTACAGAAACCCAGCCTAAAACCCCAAACAGCAAACAATGCAGGTGTAAAAGCACGGTGGCTAGGAAAAACTCCCTAGAAAGGCCAAAACCTAGGAAGAAACCTAGAGAGGAACCGGGCTATGTGGGGTGGCCAGTCCTCTTCTGGCTGTGCCGGGTAGAGATTATAACAGAACATGACCAAGATGTTCAAATGTTCATAAATGACCAGCATGGTCAAATAATAATAAGGCAGAACAGTTGAAACTGGAGCAGCAGCACAGTCAGATGGACTGGGGACAGCAAGGAGCCATCATGTCAGGTAGTCCTGGGGCACGGTCCTAGGGCTCAGGTCCTCCGAGAGAGAGAGAAGAGAGAGAATTAGAGAGAGCATATGTGGGGTGGCCAGTCCTCTTCTGGCTGTGCCAGGTGGAGATTATAACAGAACGTGGCCAAGATGTTCAAATGTTCATAAATGACCAGCATGGTTGAATAATAGTAAGGCAGAACAGTTGAAACTGGAGCAGGAGCATGGCCAGGTGGACTGGGGACAGCAAGGAGTCCTCATGTCAGGTAGTCCTGGGACATGGTCCTAGGGCCCAGGCCAGTTGAAACTGGAGCAGCAGCATGGCCAGGTGGACTGGGGACAGCAAGGAGTCATCATGTCAGGTAGTCCTGGGGCATGGTTCTAGGGCTCAGGTCCTCCGAGAGAGAGAAAGAAAGAGAGAAGGAGAGAATTAGAGAACGCACACTTAGATTTACACAGGACACCGAATAGGACAGGAGAAGTACTCCAGATAAACAAACTGACCCTAGCCCCCGACACATAAACTACTGCAGCATAAATACTGGAGGCTGAGACAGGAGGGGTCAGGAGACACTGTGGCCCCATCCGAGGACACCCCGGACAGGGCCAAACAGGAAGGATATAACCCCACCCACTTTGCCAAAGCACAGCCCCCACACCACTAGAGGAAATCTTCAACCACCAACTTACCATCCTGAGACAAGGCCGAGTATAGCCCACAAAGATCTCCGACACGGTACAACCCAAGGGGTGGGGGGGAACCCAGACAGGCCGACCACAACAGTGAATCAACCCACCCAGGTGACGCATCCCCCCAGGGACGGCACGAGAGAGCCCCAGCAAGCCAGTGACTCAGCCCCCGTAACAGGGTTAGAGGCAGAGAATCCCAGTGGAAAACGGGGAACCGGCCAGGCAGAGACAGCAAGGGCGGTTCGTTGCTCCAGAGCCTTTCCGTTCACCTTCCCACTCCTGGGCCAGACTACACTCAATCATATGACCCACTGAAGAGATGAGTCTTCAGTAAAGACTTAAAGGTTGAGACCGAGTTTGCGTCTCTGACATGGGTAGGCAGACCGTTCCATAAAAATGGAGCTCTATAGGAGAAAGCCCTGCCTCCAGCTGTTTGCTTAGAAATTCTAGGGACAATTAGGAGGCCTGCGTCTTGTGACCGTAGCGTACGTATAGGTATGTACGGCAGGACCAAATCAGAGAGGTAGGTAGGAGCAAGCCCATGTAATGCTTTGTAGGTTAGCAGTAAAACCTTGAAATCAGCCCTTGCTTTGACAGGAAGCCAGTGTAGAGAGGCTAGCACTGGAGTAATATGATCAAATTTTTTGGTTCTAGTCAGGATTCTAGCAGCCGTATTTAGCACTAACTGAAGTTTATTTAGTGCTTTATCCGGGTAGCCGGAAAATAGAGCATTGCAGTAGTCTAACCTAGAAGTGACAAAAGCATGGATTAATTTTTCTGCATCATTTTTGGACAGAAAGTTTCTGATTTTTGCAATGTTACGTAGATGGAAAAAAGCTGTCCTCGAAATGGTCTTGATATGTTCTTCAAAAGAGAGATCAGGGTCCAGAGTAACGCCGAGGTCCTTCACAGTTTTATTTGATATAAACTTCACATCCCAGTGTTACACTCTACAAGTATGGTTCTTTCTAACAATAAACACAAAGACACTTTAAATTGGCTTAAGAACCCTTGGCTGTGGTTTAATTGGGCTTAACATCCCCTGGCTGTGGTTTCAATGGGCTTAACATCCCCTGGCTGTGGTTTCAATTGGCTTAACATCCCCTGGCTGTGGTTTAAATTGGCTTAACATCCCCTGGCTGTGGTTTAAATTGGCTTAACATCCCCTGGCTGTGGTTTAAATGTGCTTAACATCCCCTGGCCGTGGTTTCAATGTGCTTAACATCCCCTGGCTGTGGTTTAATTGGGCTTAACATCCCCTGGCTGTGGTTTCAATGTGCTTAACATCCCCTGGCCGTGGTTTCAATGTGCTTAACAACCCCTGGCTGTGGTTTCAATGTGCTTAACATCCCCTGGCCGTGGTTTCAATGTGCTTAACATCCCCTGGCTGTGGTTTCAATGGGCTTAACATCCCCTGGCTGTTGTTTCAATGGGATTAACATCCCTGGCTGTGGTT
>NW_025756762.1:0-6190 GCF_021184085.1 Oncorhynchus gorbuscha
GCCGTAGTAGTATAATATGATACATTGTCAGGGTAAAACTCATGGCCGTAGTAGTATAATATGATACATTCTCAGGGTAAAACTCATGGCCGTAGTAGTATAATATGATACATTCTCAGGGTAAAACTCATGGCCGTAGTAGTATAATATGATACATTCTCAGGGTAAAACTCATGGCCGTAGTAGTAGTATATGATACATTGTCAGGGTAAAACTCATGGTAGTAGTAGTATAATATGATACATTCTCAGGGTAAAACTCATGGCCGTAGTAGTATAATATGATACATTCTCAGGGTAAAACTCATGGCCGTAGTAGTATAATATGATACATTCTCAGGGTAAAACTCATGGCCGTAGTAGTATAATATGATACATTGTCAGGGTAAAACTCATGGCCGTAGTAGTATAATATGATACATTGTCAGGGTAAAACTCATGGTAGTAGTAGTAGTATATGATACATTGTCAGGGTAAAACTCATGGCCGTAGTAGTAGTATATGATACATTCTCAGGGTAAAACTCATGGCCGTAGTAGTATAATATGATACATTCTCAGGGTAAAACTCATGGCCGTAGTAGTATAATATGATACATTCTCAGGGTAAAACTCATGGCCGTAGTAGTATAATATGATACATTCTCAGGGTAAAACTCATGGCCGTAGTAGTATAATATGATACATTGTCAGGGTAAAACTCATGGTAGTAGTAGTAGTATAATATGATACATTCTCAGGGTAAAACTCATGGCCGTAGTAGTATAATATGATACATTCTCAGGGTAAAACTCATGGCCGTAGTAGTATAATATGATACATTCTCAGGGTAAAACTCATGGCCGTAGTAGTATATGATACATTCTCAGGGTAAAACTCATGGCCGTAGTAGTAGTAATATGATACATTCTCAGGGTAAAACTCATGGCCGTAGTAGTATAATATGATACATTGTCAGGGTAAAACTCATGGCCGTAGTAGTAGTATATGATACATTCTCAGGGTAAAACTCATGGCAGTAGTAGTATAATATGATACATTCTCAGGGTAAAACTCATGGCCGTAGTAGTATAATATGATACATTGTCAGGGTAAAACTCATGGCCTAGTAGTAGTATAATATGATACATTCTCAGGGTAAAACTCATGGCCGTAGTAGTATAATATGATACATTCTCAGGGTAAAACTCATGGCCGTAGTAGTAGTAATATGATACATTCTCAGGGTAAAACTCATGGCCGTAGTAGTATAATATGATACATTCTCAGGGTAAAACTCATGGCCGTAGTAGTATAATATGATACATTGTCAGGGTAAAACTCATGGTAGTAGTAGTAGTATATGATACATTCTCAGGGTAAAACTCATGGTAGTAGTAGTATAATATGATACATTCTCAGGGTAAAACTCATGGCCGTAGTAGTATAATATGATACATTCTCAGGGTAAAACTCATGGCCGTAGTAGTATAATATGATACATTGTCAGGGTAAAACTCATGGCCGTAGTAGTATAATATGATACATTGTCAGGGTAAAACTCATGGCCGTAGTAGTATAATATGATACATTCTCAGGGTAAAACTCATGGTAGTAGTAGTAGTATATGATACATTCTCAGGGTAAAACTCATGGCCGTAGTAGTAGTATATGATACATTGTCAGGGTAAAACTCATGGTAGTAGTAGTATAATATGATACATTCTCAGGGTAAAACTCATGGTAGTAGTATAATATGATACAGTGTAGTTAACGTCAGACATCCCTCTGTTCCATCATTGTATCTGTGGCAGATCGCCTAGCAGTCACAAGCATTGGGACAGTCACTCGTTTGAATTTTATTTATTTTATTTCTATTTCACTAGGCAAGTCAGTTAAAGAACAAATTCTTATTTACAATGACAGCCTACACCGACCAAACCCAGACGACGCTGGGATAATTGTGCACCGCCCTGTGGTACTCCCGATCACAGCTGGTTGTGATACAGCCTGGATTCGAACCAGGGTGTCCGTAGTGCCTGAGACCGCTGCGCCACTCGGGAGCCACTTGGAATCCCCGAGCCGACCTGGTGAATCTGTTGATGTGCCCTCGAGCAAGGCACTTAACCCTAATTGCTCCTGTAAATTGCTCTGGATAAGAGTGTCTGTTAAATGACTAAAATGTAATTTAAACGTTTATTGTAGGACGGTGATGGCAGATCCAGCCTGTCTAACTCGTGTCCCACTCGACCTAAACCCACACAGTCACCAGTTCCTGTCAGGAACCACAGGAACCAGAGAACACTGCAGGGCCCCAAGCTGCTAGAAGTTGACTGGGATTCTCTTTTTAGTAAGTTGGAATAGTTTGGGAATGTTTTGAATTGGAATTTTTGGGATAGAATAGAAAATGACTTATCGTTGAATGATTTACGTTCATCTAACTCTGTGTTCTTCAATCCTGGTCCTGGGGACCCAAAGGAAGCACATTTGAGTTTTTGCCCCACCACTCACACACTTTCAACTCATCAACTCATCATCAACCCTTGATTTGAATCAGGTGTTTTAGTGCTAGGGCAAAAAAAACTCAAAATGTGCAACCATTTGGGTCCCTGGGACCAGGATTGAGAAACGCTGATCTAACCCAGATGTGTTGAATTCATGTATTTCCACCAATAGTACTAATGAGTTATAACATTAGTTTTATCATTCACACAGAAGAGAGACAACCTCCACCAGGAGCAGCTAAACAACACCTGGAGAATCAGCAGAAACCCAAGACATTTCATGCCTGTCCAGTGTGTGGAAGACACTGCCAAAAGTTATCCATCCTGCAGATCCACATGAGAATCCACACGGGAGAGAAGCCGTACCCCTGCCCCGACTGTGGCAAGAAGTTCGCTCACCTGGGAGCCATGAGACGACACCACCTCACACACACGGGAGAGAAGCCTTACTCCTGCTCTGTGTGTGGGAAGAGTTTCACCCAATCAGGACATCTGAAAGAGCACCAACAGTCTCACTCCGGAGAGAAGCACCACTGTCTGATCTGTCTGAAACAGTATATCAGAGCAGAAGATCTGAAGATTCACCACAGAGTTCACACGGGAGAAAGGCCCTACCGCTGTGCAGAGTGTGGCAAGAGCTACATCAGGTCAAAGAATCTCCGGGCTCACAAGCTGACTCACCAGAGGACAGGAGGTGGTGGTAAAAGTGACAGGGAGATGGCAGCTACTATCCAGGGTGAGTTGGGAGATCATTTATTAATAATAAACAATGCATAAAGGACTGTGGGTGTCCCGAACAGAGTGAGCCAAGACTTGGACTAAGAAGATCTTTTAATGGAGAATCTCCATTGAGAATGCTTGTTAGTCCGGCACTAGGCCCATTGAGAATGCTTGTTAGTCCGGCACTAGGCCCATTGAGAATGCTTGTTAGTCCGGCACTAGGCCCATTGAGAATGCTTGTTAGTCCGGCACTAGGCCCATTGAGAATGCTTGTTAGTCCGGCACTAGGCCCATTGAGAATGCTTGTTAGTCCGGCACTAGGCCCATTGAGAATGCTTGTTAGTCCGGCACTAGGCCCATTGAGAATGCTTGTTAGTCCGGCACTAGGCCCATTGAGAATGCTTGTTAGTCCGGCACTAGGCCCATTGAGAATGCTTGTTAGTCCGGCACTAGGCCCATTGAGAATGCTTGTTAGTCCGGCACTAGGCCCATTGAGAATGCTTGTTAGTCCGGCACTAGGCCCATTGAGAATGCTTGTTAGTCCGGCACTAGGCCCATTGAGAATGCTTGTTAGTCCGGCACTAGGCCCATTGAGAATGCTTGTTAGTCCGGCACTAGGCCCATTGAGAATGCTTGTTAGTCCGGCACTAGGCCCATTGTGTGTCTGGGAAACTGTCCCAGGAGTTTTTCCTGACCTGATTATGATTAATTCTACATTTAGACTAAAGATGCCTGTACATCAATAGCTGTGTCATAAATTAACAAGATATGCTTTGTCTTTCTCTCTGCCTGCCAGTGAAAGTGAAGGAGGAGGAAGAAGAGGAAGAGGTTGGTGGTTTCATCAATGCCGAAGGAGAGGAGGAAGAGGAGGTTGGTGGTTTCATTAATGCTGACGGAGAGGAAGTTGGCTGGAGTTTCCCTGATCTCAGTAAGTAGAGGCAGAATGGTGACACAATCAGTTGTATTGGTTGTGTGTTCCAATTGACACCCTATTCCTTTTATAGTGCACTTATTTTTGACCAGAGCCCTGTGGGGAATAGGGTGCCATTTTGGACACGACCTAGATCACTTGTTTGGCTTATTTACCCACCCAATTATTTAACTCACTAATTATCTCCACAGGAGAGTCCGTAATACCAACCTATCTCCATAGGAGAGAGTCCTGTCCATGGCTCTGGTAGTCTCATTATAACCAAAATACCAACCAGTGAGAGTTAAAATTATGTTTTCGAATGACATCCCCAGGAGGTAAAAATATTTTGTGAAAACTATAGTGGTCCTAAAACGAAAACTTGAGGAACACCGAGAATTTAGGGCCAGTCATCTACAAATTCTATCTTTTGGGAGGGCAGAAAACAGTTTAACCAGCGTATTGAGATGTGAGACTCTGCTGTAGTTCAGGCGTCTCAGACCCCGTAACAGGAGGAGGAGAGACCAGAGAAGGTTCGGCGTCTCAGACCCTGTAACAGGAGGAGGAGAGACCAGAGAAGGTTCGGCGTCTCAGACCCCGTAACAGGAGGAGAGACCAGAGAAGGTTCGCGTCTCAGACCCCGTAACAGGAGGAGTAGAGACCAGAGAGGCTCGGCCTCTGACCGGTTGCTTAATGGGGAAAACCGGTTGAATGAGCGTCACCGGTTGAGCATGCCAACAGCATTTCCTTCCAGAAGCCATGGGAAAGTTGTCTGGCTGCGGGAACCGTGCGATGGGATTTATACTCCTATCTGCACTTACTGGTGGCACAGACGCTGTTTCATCCTTTCCTACACTGAAATTACCCTCTGCCTCACGATGGCATCTGAAGCTGGGCTTGCAACACAGCTATCCTCACCATAAGGCGATCGTTGTCCTGTATATTATGAGTACAGCGACTGCAATTAGAAGGCATCATGTTAATGTTACTACTGAGCTTCGGCTGGTGGAGGTCCTGTAGAATCACGTCCAGAGAAAGCGTCCGGGGTTGAAAAGTTGAATGGGGGAAAAAAAATTGTGAGGACAAAACTAAGACGTTGGTAAATTTGTTAAATGCAAAGTTTTAATTAAATGGTTAATGAAAGTAAAACAAAATGAAAAGTTTAGCAGGTAGCCGAGAAGCAACAAAATGGTTATATATAACCCATAATAACAACCTCTCTACAGGAGTCCTGGTAGTCTCATTATAACCCATAATAACAACCTCTCTACAGGAGTCCTGGTATTCTCATTATAACCCATAATACCAACCTCTCTACAGGAGTCCTGGTAGTCTCATTATAACCCATAATACCAACCTCTCTCTACAGAAGTCCTGGTATTCTCATTATAACCCATAATACCAACCTCTCTCTACAGGAGTCCTGGTAGTCTCATTATAACCCATAATAACAACCTCTCTACAGGAGTCCTGGTATTCTCATTATAACCCATAATAACAACCTCTCTACAGGAGTCCTGGTATTCTCATTATAACCCATAATACCAACCTCTCTCTACAGAAGTCCTGGTATTCTCATTATAACCCATAATACCAACCTCTCTCTACAGGAGTCCTGGTAGTCTCATTATAACCCATAATACCAACCTCTCTCTACAGGAGTCCTGGTAGTCTCATTATAACCCATAATACCAACCTCTCTCTACAGAAGTCCTGGTATTCTCATTATAACCCATAATACCAACCTCTCTCTACAGGAGTCCTGGTAGTCTCATTATAACCCATAATACCAACCTATCTATACAGGAGTCCTGGTAGTCTCATTATAACCCATAATACCAACCTCTCTCTACAGGAGTCCTGGTAGTCTCATTATAACCCATAATACCAACCTCTCTCTACAGGAGTCCTTGTAGTATCATTATAACCCATAATACCAACCTCTCTCTATAGGTGAAAGTCCTGTCCATGACTCTGGTAGTGAAGGAGGAAGTCCCCTACATCACACACCAACAAGGTGGGAGACAATAATGACCAACATTTTATGAGATTAAATGTATTTATTTTAAAGGCCACACA
>NW_025756763.1:0-6189 GCF_021184085.1 Oncorhynchus gorbuscha
TGTCAGGTGGATGAATTATCTTGGCAAAGGAGAAATGCTCACTAACAGGGATGTAAACAAATGTGTGCATAAAATTTGAGAGAAATAAGCTTTTTGTGCATATGGAACGTTTCTGGGATCTTTTATTTCAGCTCATGAAACATGGGACCAACACTTTAAATGTTGCGTTTTATATTTTTGTTCAGTATAGAACATCACAGGTTGTACTGTGCATGCCTGGCAGTGTGTTTATGAACTTGACATAACATCATTAGATACTGTAGATATCAGCATATCGCCACATCTCCCCCTGAAGCAAGACGGCTGATCCCATAATGGTCTGAGACGGGCCACCCGGACAGCTGATGAAACTGTGGGTTTGCATGAAACTGTCTGGAAGCTGAACATTTCCCAGTTCTTCCATGGCCTGCAAACTCACCAGACATGGCACCCATTGAGCATGTTTGGGATGCTCTGGATCAACGTGTGTTCCAACAGCATGTTCCAGTTCCCGCCAATATCCAGCAACTTTGCACAACCATTGAAGAGGAGTGGGACAAAGTTCCACAGGCCACAAGCAACAGCCTGGTCAACTCTATGTGAACGAGTGTCGCACTGCATGAGGCAAATAGTGGTCACACCAGATACTGACTGGGTTTCTGATCCAAGTATCTGACCAACAGATGCATATCTATATTTCCAGTCATGTAAATTCCATAGATTAGGGCCTAATGAATTTATTTCAATGCAAAACATGCAAAACAAACTTGCCCACTCTTCCACAAACAACCTGGGCAAAAGGGGACATGAATTGATGACATGATTGGAATCCAAACCCAACCTTAATTTACGCTGTGACACACTTAGGTACCAAATTCAGTTTTGGAAGAGGCTGATTGTATGACAAAAATGTCCCTTTTTACATTTTGTAGTCAATTTTTACAATAGAATAAATGTTTCTGATTGGCCATTTACAAAAGGAATATTTAGCTTTTTTGGTGCAGTCGCTCTAACTCCGATACATACACACCGTTTATAACAAAATGCTGTTTCATTCTGGTGCATTCCACACAGGATACTCACGGATGATGGGGCTGCACTGGCCTCCTCCAGGCAGAAGGTCCTTGAGGATGTTGAGGAACATGATGAAGCTGAGAACCAGTTTAACCTTGAAGGGGATGCGCTTGCTCTCTCCCAGCGGCAGGGCGAAGCTGCCCACATCAGCCAAGATGATTAGTATGCTGGGCAGGACCAGGGACAGAAACGGGTTTTCGGACCGCATTTTCAGCGACACCTGTGAAGACAGACAGATAAGCCGGCTAAGGAGTATTGGTGTCTCTGGGGTGTCTTTGGCCTGGTTTGTTAACTACCTCAGAGTGCAGTGTTTAAAGTCAGAAAATCTGCTGTCTCAGCTACTGCCTGTCACCAAGGGAGTACCCCAAGTCTCAATCCTAGGCCCCACACTCTTCTCAATTTGCATCAACATAGCTCAGGCAGTAGGAAGCTCTCTCATCCATTTATATGCAGATGATAGTCTTATAGTCAGCTGGCCCCTCCCAGGAGTTTGTGTTAAATGCTCTACAACAAAGCTTTCTTAGTGTCCAGCAAGCTTTCTCTACCCTTAACCTTGTTCTGAATACCTTCAAAACAAAGGTCATGTTGTTTGGTAAGAAGAATTCCCCTCTCCCCACAGGTGTGTTTACTACCTCTGAGGGGTTAGAGCTTGAGGTAGTCACCTCATACAAGCATTTGGGAGTATGGCTAGACTGTACACTGTCCTTCTCTCAGCACATATCAAAGCTGCAGGCTAAAGTTAAATCTAGACTTGTTTTTTTCTACCGTAATCACTCCTTTTTCACCCCAGCTGCCAAACTAACCCTGATTCAGATGACCATCCTACCCATGCTAGATTACGGAGACATAATTTATAGATCGGTAGGTAAGGGTTCTCTCGAGCATCTAGATGTTCATTACCATTCGGCCATCAGATTTGCCTTATAGGACACATCACTGCGCTCTATACTCCTCTGTATACTGGTCATCTCTGTATACCCATGGCAAGACCCACTAGTTGATGCTTATTTATAAAACCCTCTTAGGCCTCACACCCCCCTATCTGAGATATCTACTGCAGCCCTCATCCTCCACATACAACACCCGTTCTGCCAGTCACATTCTGTTAAATGTCCCCAAAGCACAAACATCCCTGGGCTGCTCGTCTTTTCAGTTCCCTGCAGCTAGTGACCGGAACAAGCTGCAAGAATTACTCAAACTGGACAGTTTTATCTCCATCTCTTCATTCAAAGACTCAATCATGGACACTCTTACTGACAGTTGTGGCTACTTTGCATGATGTATTGTTGTCTGTACCTTCTTGCCCTTTGTGCTGTTGTCTGTGCCCAATAAGTTTGTACCATGTTTTGTGCTGCTACCATGCTGTGTTGTCATGCGTTGCTACCATGTTGTTGTCATGTTGTGTTGCTACCATGTTGTGTTGCTACCATGATGTTGTGTTGCTACCATGCTGTGTTGTCATGTGTTGCTACCATGCTGTGTTGCTACAATGTTGTTGTCATGTTGTGTTGCTACCATGCTGTGTTGTCATGTGTTGCTGGCTTGCTATATTTTTGTCTTAGGTCTTTCTATATGTAATGTTGTGTTTATCCCAGCCCCCGTCCACGCAGGAGGCCTTTTGCCTTTTGGTAGGCCGTCATTTTAAATAAGAATTTGTTCTAAACTGACTTGCCTAGTTAAATAAAGTTTAAATAAATTGAATAAAAATCCAGGCAGAAATAATTTGTTTTGAATAAGTGTATTGTCTTTTGAGTGTAAATGTTTAAGCTTTGCCCATAAAAATAAGAATAAGGTATCTTTACATGTCCCACATAAATAAAATACAACTGAAATCACCAGGAACACTCACTAACCCATAGATAAAGATACTTTACTCTACATGTCACATAAACTACTGAAATCACCAGCAGCTCTCAATAACCCATAGATAAAGATACTTTACATGTCACAAACTACTGAAATCACCAGGAATACTCACTAACCCATAGATAAAGATGCTTTACTCTACATGTCACATAAACAACTGAAGTCACCAGGAACACTCACTAACCCATAGATAAAGATACTTTACTCTACATGTCACATAAACAACTGAAATCACCAGGAACACTCACTAACCCATAGATAAAGATACTTTACTCTACATGTCACATAAACAACTGAAATCACCAGGAACACTCACTAACCCATAGATAGTTGCGATCATCTCTGCCTCCTTTAGCATTGAGTTCCACCTCCTCGGTTAGCCAGTCCCCACGGTTTGCACTAGTTGTGCTCACTTTCCCAAAGTCCAGGAACATGCCACATCCTGGAAAAGCAGATATTTGATACCAGTTCTCTCACTCAAAGATCATACCATAGTTTATTACATTTACATTTACATTTAAGTCATTTAGCAGACGCTCTTATCCAGAGCGACTTACAAATTGGTGCATTCACCTTATGACATCCAGTGGAACAACCACTTTACAATAGTGCATCTAAATATTTTAAGGGGGGGGGGGGTGAGAAGGATTACTTTATCCTATCCTAGGTATTCCTTAAAGAGGTGGGGTTTCAGGTGTCTCCGGAAGGTGGTGATTGACTCCGCTGTCCTGGTGTCGTGAGGGAGTTTGTTCCACCATTGGGGAGCCAGAGCAGCGAACAGTTTTGACTGAGCTGAGCGGGAACTGTACTTCCTCAGTGGTAGGGAGGCGAGCAGGCCAGAGGTGGATGAACGCAGTGCCCTTATTTGGGTGTAGGGCCTGATCAGAGCCTGGAGGTACTGAGGTGCCGTTCCCTCACAGCTCCGTAGGCAAGCACCATGGTCTTGTAGCGGATGCGAGCTTCAACTGGAAGCCAGTGGAGAGAGCGGAGGAGCGGGGTGACGTGAGAGAACTTGGGAAGGTTGAACACTAGACGGGCTGCGGCGTTCTGGATGAGTTGTAGGGGTTTAATGGCACAGGCAGGGAGCCCAGCCAACAGCGAGTTGCAGTAATCCAGACGGGAGATGACAAGTGCCTGGATTAGGACCTGCGCCGCTTCCTGTGTGAGGCAGGGTCGTACTCTGCGGATGTTGTAGAGCATGAACCTACAGGAACGGGCCACCGCCTTGATGTTAGTTGAGAACGACAGTTTGTTGTCCAGGATCACGCCAAGGTTCTTAGCGCTCTGGGAGGAGGACACAATGGAGTTGTCAACCGTGATGGCGAGATCATGGAACGGGCAGTCCTTCCCCGGGAGGAAGAGCAGCTCCGTCTTGCCGAAGTTCAGCTTGAGGTGGTGATCCGTCATCCACACTGATATGTCTGCCAGACATGCAGAGATGCGATTCGCCACCTGGTCATCAGAAGGGGGAAAGGAGAAGATTAATTGTGTGTCGTCTGCATAGCAATGATAGGAGAGACCATGTGAGGTTATGACAGAGCCAAGTGACTTGGTGTATAGCGAGAATAGGAGAGGGCCTAGAACAGAGCCCTGGGGGACACCAGTGGTGAGAGCGCGTGGTGAGGAGACAGATTCTCGCCACGCCACCTGGTAGGAGCGACCTGTCAGGTAGGACGCAACCAAGCGTGGGCCGCGCCGGAGATGCCCAACTCGGAGAGGGTGGAGAGGAGGATCTGATGGTTCACAGTATCGAAGGCAGCCGATAGGTCTAGAAGGATGAGAGCAGAGGAGAGAGAGTTAGCTTTAGCGGTGCGGAGCGCCTCTGTGATACAGAGAAGAGCAGTCTCAGTTGAATGACTAGTCTTGAAACCTGACTGATTTGGATCAAGAAGGTCATTCTGAGAGAGATAGCGGGAGAGCTGACCAAGGACGGCACGTTCAAGAGTTTTGGAGAGAAAAGAAAGAAGGGATACTGGTCTGTAGTTGTTGACATCGGAGGGATCGAGTGTAGGTTTTTTCAGAAGGGGTGCAACTCTCGCTCTCTTGAAGACGGAAGGGACGTAGCCAGCGGTCAGGGATAAGTTGATGAGCGAGGTGAGGTAAGGGAGAAGGTCTCCGGAAATGGTCTGGAGAAGAGAGGAGGGGATAGGGTCGAGCGGGCAGGTTGTTGGGCGGCCGGCCGTCACAAGACGTGAGATTTCATCTGGAGAGAGGGGAGAAAGAGGTCAGAGCACAGGGTAGGGCAGTGTGAGCAGAACCAGCGGTGTTGTTTGACTTAGCAAACGAGGATCGGATGTCGTCGATCTTCTTTTCAAAATGGTTGACGAAGTCATCTGCAGAGAGGGAGGAGGGGGGGAGGGGAGGAGGATTCAGGAGGGAGGAGAAGGTGGCAAAGAGCTTCCTAGGGTTAGAGGCAGATGCTTGGAATTTAGAGTGGTAGAAAGTGGCTTTAGCAGCAGAGACAGAGGAGGAAAATGTAGAGAGGAGGGAGTGAAAGGATGCCAGGTCCGCAGGGAGGCGAGTTTTCCTCCATTTCCGCTCGCCTTCCGGAGCCCTGTTCTGTGAGCTCGCAATGAGTCGTCAAGCCACGGAGCGGGAGGGGAGGACCGAGCCGGCCTGGAAGATAGGGGACATAGAGAGTCAAAGGATGCAGAAAGGGAGGAGAGGAGGGTTGAGGAGGCAGAATCAGGAGATAGGTTGGAGAAGGTTTGAGCAGAGGGAAGAGATGATAGGATGGAAGAGGAGAGAGTAGCGGGGAGAGAGAGCGAAGGTTGGGACGGCGCGATACCATCCGAGTAGGGGCAGTGTGGGAAGTGTTGGATGAGAGCGAGAGGGAAAAGGATACAAGGTAGTGGTCGGAGACTTGGAGGGGAGTTGCAATGAGGTTAGTGGAAGAACAGCATCTAGTAAAGATGAGGTCGAGCGTATTGCCTGCCTTGTGAGTAGGGGGGAAGGTGAGAGGGTGAGGTCAAAAGAGGAGAGGAGTGGAAAGAAGGAGGCAGAGAGGAATGAGTCAAAGGTAGACGTGGGGAGGTTAAAGTCGCCCAGAACTGTGAGAGGTGAGCCGTCCTCAGGAAAGGAGCTTATCAAGGCATCAAGCTCATTGATGAACTCTCCGAGGGACCTGGAGGGCGATAAATGATAAGGATGTTAAGCTTGAAAGGGCTGGTAACTGTGACAGCATGAAATTCAAAGGAGGCGATAGACAGATGGGTAAGGGGAGAAAGAGAATGACCACATGGGAGAGATAAGGATCCCTATGCCACCACC
>NW_025756764.1:0-6189 GCF_021184085.1 Oncorhynchus gorbuscha
GGGTGTACTGGTACATCACGCTGCCTCACACTACAGAAACAGGAGATAGACTAGTGTCCTGTCCAGGGGGTGTCCTGTACATCACGCTGCCTCACACTACAGAAACAGGAGATAGACTAGTGTCCTGTCCAGGGGGTGTCCTGTACGTCACGCTGCCTCACACTACAGAAACAGGAGATAGACTAGTGTCCTGTCCAGGGGGTGTCCTGTACATCACGCTGCCTCACACTACAGAAACAGGAGATAGACTAGTGTCCTGTCCAGGGGGTGTCCTGTACGTCACGCTGCCTCACACTACAGAAACAGGAGATAGACTAGTGTCCTGTCCAGGGGATGTACTGGTACATCACGCTGCCTCACACTACAGAAACAGGAGATAGACTAGTGTCCTGTCCAGGGGGTGTCCTGTACATCACGCTGCCTCACACTACAGAAACAGGAGATAGACTAATGTCCTGTCCAGGGGGTGTCCTGTACATCACGCTGCCTCACACTACAGAAACAGGAGGCTAGACTAGTGTCCTGTCCAGGGGAGTGTCCTGTACGTCACGCTGCCTCACACTACAGAAACAGGAGATAGACTGAGTGGCCACTGTCCAGGGATAACAGTGGTACATCAAGCAACTGCCTCACACTACAGAAACAGGAGATAGACTAGTGTCCTGTCCAGGGGGTGTCCTGTACATCACGCTGCCTCACACTACAGAAACAGGAGATAGACTGAGTGTCCTGTCCAGGGGTGTCCTGTACATCACGCTGCCTCACACTACAGAAACAGGATATAGACTAGTGTCCTGGTACATCACGCTGCCTCACACTACAGAAACAGGAGATAGACTAGTGTCCTGTCCTGTACATCACACTGCCTCACACTACAGAAACAGGAGATAGACTAGTTCCTGTACATCACGCTGCCTCACACTACAGAAACAGGAGATAGACTAGTGTCCTGGTACCACGGCCTCACACTACAGAAACAGGAGATAGACTAGTGTCCTGGTACATCACGCTGCCTCACACACTACCCAGAAACAGGAGATAGACTAGTGTCCTGTCCAGGGGTGTACTACAGAAACAGGAGATCACGCAGGGGGTGTCCTGTACTCACGCTGCCTCACACTACAGAAACAGGAGATAGACTAGTGTCCTGTCCAGGGGTGTCCTGTACGTCACGCTGCCTCACACTACAGAAACAGGAGATAGACTAGTGTCCTGTCCAGGGGTGTCCTGTACATCACGCTGCCTCACACTACGAAACAGGAGATAGACTACGCAGGGGTGTCCCTCACACTACAGAAACAGGAGATAGACTAGTGTCCTGTCCAGGGGGTGTCCTGGTACGTCACGCTGCCTCACACTACAGAAACAGGAGATAGACTATTGTCCTGTCCAGGGGATGTACTGGTACATCACGCTGCCTCACACTACAGAAACAGGAGATAGACTAGTGTCCTGTCCAGGGGATGTACTGGTACATCACGCTGCCCCTCACACTACAGAAACAGGAGATAGACTAGTGTCCTGTCCAGGGGGTGTCCTGTACATCACGCTGCCTCACACTACAGAAACAGGATATAGACTAGTGTCCTGTCCAGGGGTGTCCTGTACATCACGCTGCCTCACACTACAGAAACAGGAGATAGACTAGTCCACTATTGCCTCACACTACAGGAAGCAGGAGATAGACTAGTGTCCTTCAGGGATGTACTGGTACATCACGCTGCCTCACACTACAGAAACAGAGATAGACTAGTGTCCTGGTCCTACCTCACACTACAGAAACAGGGGATGTCCCTGGTACTCACGCTGCCTCACACTACAGAAACAGGAGATCAGTGTCCTGCGCTACCTCACACTACAGAAACAGGAGATAGACTATTGTCCTGTCCAGGGATGTACTGGTACATCACGCTGCCTCACACTACAGAAACAGAAACAGTGTCCTGTCCAGGGGATGTAGACTAGTGCCTCACACTCAGGAGATAGACTGTAGTGTCCTGTAGGGATGTACTGGTACATCACGCTGCCTCACACTACAGAAACAGGAGATAGACTAGTGTCCTGTCCAGGGTGTCCTACATCACGCTGCCTCACACTACAGAAACAGGAGATAGACTAGTGTCCTGTCCAGGGGATGTACTGGTACATCACGCTGCCTCACACTACAGAAACAGGAGATAGACTAGTGTCCTGTCCAGGGGGTGTCCTGTACATCACGCTGCCTCACACTACAGAAACAGGAGATAGACTAATGTCCTGTCCAGGGGTGTCCTGTACATCACGCTGCCTCACACTACAGAAACAGGAGATAGACTAGTGTCCTGTCCAGGGGTGTCCTGTACGTCACGCTGCCTCACTACAGAAACAGGAGATAGACTAGTACATCACGGCCTCACTCCAGGGATGTACTGTCCTGTACGTCACGCTGCCTCACACTAGACAGAAACAGGCCTCACTACAGAAACAGATATAGACTAGTGTCCTGTCCAGGGTGTCCTGTACATCACGCTGCCTCACACTACAGAAACAGGAGATAGACTAGTGTCCTGGTCCTGTCCAGGGGGTGTCCTACAGAAACAGGGGTATTGTCCTGGTCACGCTGCCTCACACTACAGAAACAGGATATAGACTATTGTCCTGTCCAGGGGGTGTCCTGTACATCACGCTGCCTCACACTACAGAAACAGGATATAGACTAGTGTCCTGTCCAGGGGGTGTCCTGTACATCACGCTGCCTCACACTACAGAAACAGGGATAGAGTGTCCTAGTGTCCTGGTACATCACGCTCTCACACTACAGAAACAGGAGATAGACTAGTGTCCTGTCCACATCACGCTGCCTCACACTACAGAAACAGGAGATAGACTAGTGTCCTGGTACATCACGCTGTCTCACACTACAGAAACAGGAGATAGACTAGTGTCCTGTCCTGTCCTGTACATCCACGCTGCCTCACTACAGAAACAGGAGATAGACTAATGTCCTGTCCTGGTACATCACGCTGCCTCACACTGCAGAAACAGGAGATAGACTAAGTGTCCTGGTACATCACGCTGCCTCACTACAGAAACAGGAGATAGACTAGTGTCCTGGGTACATCACGCCTCACACTACAGAAACAGGAGATAGACTAGTGTGTCCTGTCCTGTACATCACGCTGCCTCACTACAGAAACAGGAGATAGACTAGTGTCCTGTCCTGGTACATCACACTGCCTCACACTACAGAAACAGGAGATAGACTAGTGTCCTGGTACATCACGCTGCCTCACACTACAGAAACAGGAGATAGACTAGTGTCCTGGTACATCACGCTGCCTCACACTACAGAAACAGAGATAGACTAGTGTCCTGGTACTCACGCTGTCCTAGTGTCCTGTACATCACGCTGCCTCACACTACAGAAACAGGAGATAGACTAGTGTGTCCAGGGGTGGTACATCACGCTGCCTCACTACAGAAACAGAGATAGACTCAGTGTCCTGGCACATCACGCTGCCTCACACTCACACTACAGAAACAGGAGATAGACTAGTGTGTCCAGGGGTGTCCTGTACATCACGCTGCCTCACTACAGAAACAGGAGATAGACTATTGTCCTGTCAGGGGATGTACTGGTACATCACGCTGCCTCACACTACAGAAACAGGAGATAGACTAGTGTCCTGGTACATCACGCTGCCTCACACCAGAAACAGGAGATAGACTAGTGTGTCCTGGTACATCACGCTGCCTCACACTACAGAAACAGGAGATAGACTAGTGTCCTGTCCAGGGGTGTCCTGTACATCACGCTGCCTCACTACAGAAACAGGATATAGACTAGTGTCCTGTCCAGGGGGTGTCCTGTACATCACGCTGCCTCACACTACAGAAACAGGAGATAGACTATTGTCCTAGGGGTGTCCTGTACATCACGCTGCCTCACACTACAGAAACAGGAGATAGACTAGTGTGTCCTGGTACATCACGCTGCCTCACACTACAGAAACAGGAGATAGACTAGTGTCCTGGTACATCACGCTGCCTCACACTACAGAAACAGGAGATAGACTAGTGTCCTGTACATCACGCTGCCTCACACTACAGAAACAGGAGATAGACTAGTGTCCTGTACATCACGCTGCCTCACACTACAGAAACAGGAGATAGACTAGTGTCCTGTCCTGTACATCACGCACACTCACACTACAGAAACAGGAGATAGACTAGTGTCCTGTCCAGGGGATGTACTGTCGCTGCCTCACACTACCAGGGGGTGTCCTGTCCAGGGGATGTACTGGTACATCACGCTGCCTCACACTACAGAAACAGGAGAGATAGACTCACGCTGCCTCACACTACAGAAACAGGAGATAGACTAGTGTCCTGTCCAGGGGATGTACTGGTACATCACGCTGCCTCACACTACAGAAACAGGAGATAGACTAGTGTCCTGTCCAGGGGGTGTCCTGTACATCACGCTGCCTCACACTACAGAAACAGGAGATAGGCTAGTGTCCTGTCCAGGGGGTGTCCTGTACATCACGCTGCCTCACACTACAGAAACAGGAGATAGCTAGTGTCCTGTCCAGGGGTGTCCTGTACATCACACTGCCTCACACTACAGAAACAGGAGATAGACTAGTGTCCTGTCCAGGGGGTGTCCTGGTACATCACGCTGCCTCACACTACAGAAACAGGAGATAGACTAGTGTCCTGTCCAGGGGGTGTCCTGTACATCACACTACAGAAACAGGATATAGACTATTGTCCTGTCAGGGGTCATCCTGTACATCCACGCTGCCTCACACTACAGAAACAGGAGACTAGTGACTAGTGTCCTGTCAGAAACAGGAGGGTGTCCTGGTACATCACGCTGCCTCACACTACAGAAACAGGAGATAGACTAGTGTCCTGGTACATCACATGCCTCACTACAGAAACAGGAGATAGACTGGTGGCTCCTGGTACATCACGCTGCCTCACACTACAGAAACAGGAGATAGACTAGTGTCCTGGTACATCCACGCTACCTCACACTACAGAAACGGAGATAGACTAGTGTCCTGGTACATACGCTGCCTCACACTACAGAAACAGGAGATAGACTAGTGTCCTGGTACATCCCTTTGTACCTCACTACAGAAACAGGAGATAGACTGGTGTCCTGTGGTACATCACGCTGCCTCACACCCAGAAACAGGAGATAGACTAGTGTCCTGGTACATCACGCTGCCTCACACTACAGAAACAGGAGATAGACTAGTGTCCTGGTACATCACGCTGCCTCACACTACAGAAACAGGAGATAGACTAGTGTCCTGGTACATCACGCTGCCTCACACTACAGAAACAGGAGATAGACTAGTGTCCTGGTACATCACGCTGCCTCACACTACAGAAACAGGAGATAGACTAGTGTCCTGGTACATCACGCTGCCTCACACTACAGAAACAGGAGATAGACTAGTGTCCTGGTACATCACGCTGCCTCACACTACAGAAACAGGAGATAGACTAGTGTCCTGGTACATCACGCTGCCTCACACTACAGAAACAGGAGATAGACTAGTGTCCTGGTACATCACGCTGCCTCACACTACAGAAACAGGAGATAGACTAGTGTCCTGGTACATCACGCTGCCTCACACTACAGAAACAGGAGATAGACTAGTGTCCTGGTACATCACGCTGCCTCACACTACAGAAACAGGAGATAGACTAGTGTCCTGGTACATCACGCTGCCTCACACTACAGAAACAGGAGATAGACTAGTGTCCTGGTACATCACGCTGCCTCACACTACAGAAACAGGAGATAGACTAGTGTCCTGGTACATCACGCTGCCTCACACTACAGAAACAGGAGATAGACTAGTGTCCTGGTACATCACGCTGCCTCACACTACAGAAACAGGAGATAGACTAGTGTCCTGGTACATCACGCTGCCTCACACTACAGAAACAGGAGATAGACTAGTGTCCTGGTACATCACGCTGCCTCACACTACAGAAACAGGAGATAGACTAGTGTCCTGGTACATCACGCTGCCTCACACTACAGAAACAGGAGATAGACTAGTGTCCTGGTACATCACGCTGCCTCACACTACAGAAACAGGAGATAGACTAGTGTCCTCGGTACATCACGCTGCCTCACACTACAGAAACAGGAGATAGACTAGTGTCCTGGTACATCACGCTGCC
>NW_025756765.1:0-6186 GCF_021184085.1 Oncorhynchus gorbuscha
TCTGTTCATTTTCCCCTGCTGGTCTTTTTAGGTTCGTTCCCTTTTTTTCTCTCCCTTCCTCTCTTCTCTCTATCGTTCCGTTCCTGCTCCCAGCTGTTCCTATTCCCCTAATCAATCATTTAGTCTTCCTGTTCCTTATCTTTTCCCCTGACTAGAGTCCCTATTTCTTCCCTTGTTTTCCGTTCCTGTCCTGTCGGATCCTTGTCTATTGTTCACCGTGCTGTGTCTGTGTATCGCCCTGTCGTGTCGTGTTTCCCTCAGATGCTGCGTGGAGAGCAGGTGTCTGAGTCTGCTAGGGTTCAAGTGCCTTCCCCGAGGCAACCTGCAGTTCTTGATCGAGTCTCCAGTCTGTTCTCGTCATTACGAGTGGAATTATGTCTTATGTTTGTAGAATTACTTTACTGGATTAAAGACTCTGTTTTCGCCAAGTCGCTTTTGGGTCCTCATTCACCGGCATGACAGAAGGATCCGACCAAAGAATGGACCCAGCGACTACAGACGGTCGAGATCCAAGGAGCCATGCTCGGCAGACACGAGCAGGAATTGTCTGCTGCTCGCCATGCCGTGGAGAACCTGGCCGCTCAGGTTTCCGACCTCTCTGGACAGTTCCAGAGTCTTCATCTCGTGCCACCTGTTACTTCCTGGCCTGCCGAGCCTCCGGAACCTAGGGTTAATAACCCACCTTGCTACTCCGGGCAGCCCACGGAGTGCCGCTCCTTTCTCACCCAGTGTGATATTGTGTTCTCTCTCCAACCCAACACATACTCTAGCGAGAGAGCTCGGGTTGCTTACGTCATTTCACCCTACTGGCCGGGCTCGAGAGTGGGGCACAGCTATCTGGGAGGCAAGGGGCTGATTGTTCAAACAATTACCAGAACTTTAAAGAGGAGATGATTCGGGTTTTTGACCGTTCCAGTTTTTGGTAGGAGGCTTCTAGGGCCCTGGCTTCCCTATGCCAAGGTGATCGATCCATAACGGATTACTCTATAGAGTTTCACACTCTTGCTGCCTCTAGTGACTGGAACGAGCCGGCGCTGCTCGCTCGTTTTCTGGAGGGACTCCCACGCAGTGGTCAAAGATGAGATTCTCTCTCGGGAGGTTCCTTCCAGTGTGGACTCTTTGATTGCTCTCGCCATCCGCATAGAACGACGGGTAGATCTTCGTCTCACCAAGCTCGTGGAAGAGAGCTCGCGTCAACGGTGTTTCCTGCTCCGCATCGCAACCATCTCCTCCTCTGGCTCAGAGACTGAGCCCATGCAGCTGGGAGGTATTCGCATCTCGACCAAGGAGAGGGAACGGAGGATCACCAACCGCCTGTGCTCTATTGCGGATTTGATGGACATTTTGTCAATTCATGTCCAGTAAAAGGCCAGAGCTCATCAGTAAGCGGAGGGCTACTGGTGAGCGCTACTACTCAGGTCTCTTCATCTAGATCCTGTACTACTATGTCGGTCCATCTACGCTGGACCGGTTCGGGTGCTACATGCAGTGCCTTGATAGACTCTGGGGCTGAGGGTTGTTTCATGGACGAAGCATGGGCTCGGAAACATAACATTCCTTTCAGACAGTTAGACAAGCCTACGCCCATGTTTGCCTTAGATGGCCCGTTCCTGTAGGTTCATGCTCTACAACATCCGCAGAGTACGACCCTGCCTCACACAGGAAGCGGCGCAGGTCCTAATCCAGGCACTTGTCATCTCCCGTCTGGATTACTGCAACTCGCTGTTGGCTGGGCTCCCTGCCTGTGCCATTAAACCCCTTCAACTCATCCAGAACGCCGCAGCCCGTCTGGTGTTCAACCTTCCCAAGTTCTCTCACGTCACCCCGCTCCTCCGTTCTCTCCACTGGCTTCCAGTTGAAGCTCGCATCCGCTACAAGACCATGGTGCTTGCCTACGGAGCTGTGAGGGGAACGGCACCTCAGTACCTCCAGGCTCTGATCAGGCTCTACACCCAAACAAGGGCACTGCGTTCATCCACCTCTGGCCTGCTCGCCTCCCTACCACTGAGGAAGTACAGCTCCCGCTCAGCCCAGTCAAAACTGTTCGCTGCCCTGGCCCCCCAATGGTGGAACAAACTCCCTCACGACGCCAGGACAGCGGAGTCAATCACCACCTTCCGGAGACACCTGAAACCCCACCTCTTTAAGGAATACCTAGGATAGGTTAAGTAATCCCTCTCACCCCACCCCCCTAAGTTTTAGATGCACTATTGTTAAGTGACTGTCCCACTGGATGTCATAAGGTGAATGCACCAATTTGTAAGTCGCTCTGGATAAGAGCGTCTGCTAAATGACTTAAATGTAAATGTAAATGGTAGTCATCTTCCCAGTATCAGATTTGAGACACTACCTTTAACTCTCACAGTATCTGGTAACCACAGTGAGACTATTTCTTTTTTGATTTTTCGTTCACCTTTTACACCTGTTGTTTTGGGTCATCCCTGGCTAGTATGTCATAATCCTTCTATTAATTGGTCTAGTAATTCTATCCTATCCTGGAACGTTTCTTGTCATGTGAAGTGTTTAATGTCTGCCATCCCTCCCATTTCTTCTGTCCCCACTTCTCAGGAGGAACCTGGCGATTTGACAGGAGTGCCGGAGGAATATCATGATCTGCGCACGGTCTTCAGTCGGTCCCGAGCCAACTCCCTTCCTCCTCACCGGTCGTATGATTGTAGTATTGATCTCCTTCCGGGGGGACCACTCCTCCTCGGGGTAGACTATACTCTCTGTCGGCTCCCGAACGTAAGGCTCTCGAGGATTATTTATCTGTGTCTCTTGACGCCGGTACCATAGTGCCTTCTTCCTCTCCGGCCGGGGCGGGGTTCTTTTTGTTAAGAAGAAGGACGGTACTCTGCGCCCCTGCGTGGATTATCGAGGGCTGAATGACATAACGGTTAAGAATCGTTATCCGCTTCCCCTTATGTCATCAGCCTTCGAGATTCTGCAGGGAGCCAGGTGCTTTACTAAGTTGGACCTTCGTAACGCTTACCATCTCGTGCGCATCAGAGAGGGGGACGAGTGGAAAACGGCGTTTAACACTCCGTTAGGGCATTTTGAGTACCGGGTTCTGCCGTTTGGTCTCGCCAATGCGCCAGCTGTTTTTCAGGCATTAGTTAATGATGTTCTGAGAGACATGCTGAACATCTTTGTTTTTGTCTATCTTGACGATATCCTGATTTTTTCACCGTCACTCGAGATTCATGTTCAGCACGTTCGACGTGTTCTACAGCGCTTTTAGAGAATTGTCTCTACGTGAAGGCTGAGAAGTGCTCTTTTCATGTCTCCTCCGTTACTTTTCTCGGTTCCGTTATTTCCGCTGAAGGCATTCAGATGGATTCCGCTAAGGTCCAAGCTGTCAGTGATTGGCCCGTTCCAAGGTCACGTGTCGAGTTGCAGCGCTTTTTTAGGTTTCGCTAATTTCTATCGGCGTTTCATTCGTAATTTCGGTCAAGTTGCTGCCCCTCTCACAGCTCTTACTTGTCAAGACGTGTTTTAAGTGGTCCGGTTCCGCCCAGGGAGCTTTTGATCTTCTAAAAGAACGTTTTACGTCCGCTCCTATCCTGGTACTTCTGACGTCACTAGACAATTCATTGTCGAGGTTGGCGCTTCAGAGGTAGGCGTGGGAGCCATTCTATCCCAGCGCTTCCAGTCTGACGATAAGGTTCATCCTTGCGCTTTATTTTTCTCATCGCCTGTCGCCATCCGAACGCAACTATGATGTGGGTAATCGTGAACTGCTCGCCATCCGCTTAGCCCTAGGCGAATGGCGACAGTGGTTGGAGGGGGCGACTGTTCCTTTTGTCGTTTGGACAGACCATAAGAACCTTGAGTACATCCGTTCTGCCAAACGACTTAATGCTGGGTCAAGCTCGTTGGGCGTTGTTTTTCGCCTCGTTTCGGAAGTTTGTGATTTCTTACCGTCCGGGTAGCAAAAACACCAAGCCTGATGCCTTATCCCGTCTGTTTAGTTCTTCTGTGGCTTCTACTGATCCCGAGGGGATTCTTCCTTATGGGCGTGTTGTCGGGTTGACAGTCTGGGGAATTGAAAGACAGGTTAAGCAAGCACTCACGCACACTGCGCGCCGCGCGCTTGTCCTAGTAACCTCCTTTCGTTCCTGTTTCCACTCGTCTGGCTGTTCTTCAGTGGGCTCACTCTGCCAAGTTAGCTGGTCATCCCGGTGTTCGAGGCACTCTTGCGTCTATTCGCCAGCGCTTTTGGTGGCCGACTCAGGAGCGTGACACGCGCCGTTTAAATGTGGCTGCTTGTTCGACTGCGCGCAGACTAAGTCGGGTAACTCTCCTCCTGCCGGTCGTCTCAGACCGCTCCCCATTCCTTTTCTCGACCATGGTCTCACATCGCCCTAGACTTCATTACCGGTCTGCCTTTGTCTGCGGGGAAGACTGTGATTCTTACGGTTGTCGATAGGTTCTCTAAGGCGGCACATTTCATTCCCTCGCTAAACTTCCTTCCGCTAAGGAGACGGCACAAATCATCATCGAGAATGTGTTCAGAATTCATGGCCTCCCGTTAGACGCCGTTTCAGACAGAGGCCCGCAATTCACGTCACAGTTTTGGAGGGAGTTCTGTCGTTTGATTGGTGCGTCCGTCAGTCTCTCTTCCGGGTTTCATCCCCAGTCTAACGGTCAAGCAGAGAGGGCCAATCAGACGATTGGTCGCATACTACGCAGCCTTTCTTTCAGAAACCCTGCGTCTTGGGCAGAACAGCTCCCCTGGGCAGAATACGCTCACAACTCGCTTCCTTCGTCTGCTACCGGGTTGTCTGCTAAATGACTTAAATGTAAATGTAAATCTCCGTTTCAGAGTAGTCTGGGTTACCAGCCTCCTCTGTTCTCTTCCCAGCTTGCCGAGTCCAGCGTTCCCTCCGCTCAAGCGTTTGTCCAACGTTGTGAGCGCACCTGGAGGAGGGTGAGGTCTGCACTTTGCCGTTACAGGGCACAGACTGTGAGAGCCGCCAATAAACGCAGGATTAAGAGTCCAAGGTATTGTTGCGGCCAGAGAGTGTGGCTTTCCACTCGCAACCTTCCTCTTACGACAGCTTCTCGTAAGTTGACTCCGCGGTTCATTGGTCCGTTCCGTGTCTCCCAGGTCACAATCCCACGCTGTGCGACTGCTTCTTCCCGCGACATCTTCGTCGCGTCCATCCTGTCCTCTCTTCCATGTCTCCTGTGTCAAGTCTTTCTTCGCACCTGCCGTTCGTCTTCCCCCCCCTCCCGTCCTTGTCGAGAGCGCACCTATTTACAAGGTACGTAGGATCATGGACATGAGAGATCAAGGGACATTCTCGGGACGGGGTCACCAATACTTAGTGGATTGGGAGGGTTACGGTCCTGAGGAGAGGAGTTGGGTTCCGTCTCCGGGACGTGCTGGACCGTTCACTGGCTGATGATTTCCTCCGTTGCCGCCAGGATTCCTCCTCGAGTGCGCCAGGAGGCGCTCGGTGAGTGGGGGTACTGTCATGTTTTGTCTTAGATTGTCTTGTCATTTTGCTTTTCCCTCTGTTCATTTTCCCCTGCTGGTCTTTTTTAGGTTCGTTCCCCTTTTCTCTCTCTCCCTTCCTCTCTCTCTTCTCTCTATCGTTCCGTTCCTGCTCCCAGCTGTTCCTATTCCCCTAATCAATCATTTAGTCTTCCCACACCTGTTCCTTATCTTTTCCCCTGATTAGAGTCCCTATTTCTTCCCTTGTTTTCCGTTCCTGTCCTGTCGGATCCTTGTCTATTGTTCACCATGCTGTGTCTGTGTATCGCCCTGTCGTGTCGTGTTTCCCTCAGATGCTGCGTGGAGAGCAGGTGTCTGAGTCTGCTAGGTTCAAGTGCCTTCCCGAGGCAACCTGCAGTTCTTGATCGAGTCTCCAGTCTGTTCTCGTCATTACGAGTGGAATTATGTCTTATGTTTGTAGAATTACTTTACTGGATTAAAGACTCTGTTTTCGCCAAGTCGCTTTTGGGTCCTCATTCACCGGCATGACACTGAGAGATAAACATGTCCACCAAAATAATACCAAAATGTACGCTTGCTTTATCAACTTCCAAAAAGCATTTGATTCTACTTAGCATATAGGACTGTTCTACAAAGTTATTGAAAGGGATGTAGAGGGTAAAACATGAAATAATTCAGAGGTTAAATGTATGCACTTCGCAGATGACCTTTGCCTGCTGTCACCA
>NW_025756766.1:0-6186 GCF_021184085.1 Oncorhynchus gorbuscha
TAAACCACTGATCTAGACACAGACAAGGTAGAGGTAGAACCACTGTTCTAGATACAGACACAGTAGAGTAGAACCACTGTTCTAGATACAGACACAGTAGAGTAGAGTAGAACCACTGGTCTAACAGACACAGTAGAGTAGAGGAGAACCACTGATCTAGATACAGACACAGTAGAGTAGAGTAGAACCACTGATCTAGACACAGACACAGTAGAGTAGAGTAGAACCACTGGTCTAGACACCGTAGAGTGGAGTAGAACCACTGGTCTAGACACAGTAGAGTAGAGGTGAACCACTGATTTAGACACAGACACAGTAGAGTAGAGTAGAACCACTGGTCTAGACACAGTAGAGTAGAGTAGAACCACTGGTCTAGGACACAGACACAGTAGAGTAGGAACCACTGGACTCAGACACAGTAGAGTAGAGGAGAACCACTGATCTAGACACAGACACAGTAGAGTATAGTAGAAACACTGGTCTAACAGACACAGTAGAGTAGAGGAGAACCACTGATCTAGATACAGACACAGTAGAATAGAGTAGAACCACTGATCTAGACACAGACACAGTAGAGTAGAGTAGAACCACTGGTCTAGACACCGTAGAGTAGAGTAGAACCACTGGTCTACGACACAGTAGAGTAGAGGTGAACCACTGATCTAGACACAGACACAGTAGAGTAGAGTAGAACCACTGGTCTAGACAACCGTAGAGTAGAGTAGAACCACTGGTCTAGACACAGTAGAGTAGAGGTGAACCACTGATCTAGACACAGACACAGTAGAGTAGAGTAGAACCACTGGTCTAGACACAGTAGAGTAGAGTAGAACCACTGATCTAGACACAGACACAGTAGAGTAGAGTAGAACCACTGGTCTAGACACAGTAGAGTAGAGGAGAACCACTGATCTAGACACAGACACAGTAGAGTATAGTAGAAACACTGGTCTAACAGACACAGTAGAGTAGAGGAGAACCACTGATCTAGATACAGACACAGTAGAGTAGTAGAGTAGAACCACTGATCTAGACACAGACACAGTAGAGTAGAGTAGAACCACTGGTCTAGACACACGTAGAGTAGAGTAGAACCACTGGTCTAGACACAGTAGAGTAGAGGAGAACCACTGATCTAGACACAGACACAGTAGAGTAGAGTAGAACCACTGGTCTAGACACAGTAGAATAGAGGAGAACCACTGATCTAAACACAGACACAGTAGAGTAGAGTAGAACCACTGGTCTAACAGACACAGTAGAGTAGAGGAGAACCACTGATCTAGATACAGACACAGTAGAGTAGAGTATAACCACTGATCTAGACACAGACACAGTAGAGTAGAGTAGAACCACTGGTCTAGACACCGTAGAGTAGAGTAGAACCACTGGTCTAGACACAGTAGAGTAGAGGTGAACCACTGATCTAGACACAGACACAGTAGAGTAGAGTAGAACCACTGGTCTAGACACAGTAGAGTAGAGTAGAACCACTGGTCTAGACACAGATAGAGTAGAGGAGAACCACTGGTCTAGACACAGTAGAGTAGAGTGAGAACCACTGATCTAGACACAGACACAGTAGAGTAGAGAGAACCACTGGTCTAGCACACAGTACAGTAGAGGTGAACCACTGATCTAACAGACACAGTACAGTAGAGGTGAACCACTGATCTAACAGACACAGTAGAGAGTAGAGGTGAACCACTGATCTAACAGACACAGTACAGTAGAGAGAGGTGAACCACTGATCTAACAGACACAGTAGAGTAGAGGTGAACCACTGATCTAACAGACACAGTACAGTAGAGTAGAGGTGAACCACTGATCTAACAGACACAGTAGAGTAGAGTAGAGGTGACCCACTGATCTAACAGACACAGTACAGTAGAGTAGAGGTGAACCACTGATCTAACAGACACAGTAGAGTAGAGGTGAACCACTGATCTAACAGACACAGTAGAGTAGAGGTGAACCACTGATCTAACAGACACAGTAGAGTAGAGGTGAACCACTGATCTAACAGACACAGTACAGTAGAGGTGAACCACTGATCTAACAGACACAGTACAGTAGAGGTGAACCACTGATCTAACAGACACAGTACAGTAGAGTAGAGGTGAACCACTGATCTAACAGACACAGTACAGTAGAGTAGAGGTGAACCACTGGTCTAACAGACACAGTACAGTAGAGTAGAGGTGAACCACTGATCTAACAGACACAGTACAGTAGAGTAGAGGTGAACCACTGGTCTAACAGACACAGTAGAGTAGAGGTGAACCACTGGTCTAACAGACACAGTACAGTAGAGGTGAACCACTGGTCTAACAGACACAGTACAGTAGAGGTGAACCACTGATCTAACAGACACAGTACAGTAGAGTAGAGGTGAACCACTGGTCTAACAGACACAGTACAGTAGAGTAGAGGTGAACCACTGATCTAACAGACACAGTACAGTAGAGTAGAGGTGAACCACTGGTCTAACAGACACAGTACAGTAGAGTAGAGGTGAACCACTGATCTAACAGACACAGTAGAGTAGAGGTGAACCACTGGTCTAACAGACACAGTACAGTAGAGGTGAACCACTGATCTAACAGACACAGTAGAGTAGAGGTGAACCACTGATCTAACAGACACAGTACAGTAGAGGTGAACCACTGATCTAACAGACACAGTAGAGTAGAGGTGAACCACTGATCTAACAGACACAGTACAGTAGAGGTGAACCACTGATCTAACAGACACAGTACAGTAGAGTAGAGGTGAACCACTGATCTAACAGACACAGTACAGTAGAGGTGAACCACTGATCTAACAGACACAGTACAGTAGAGTAGAGGTGAACCACTGGTCTAACAGACACAGTAGAGTAGAGTAGAGGTGAACCACTGATCTAACAGACACAGTACAGTAGAGTAGAGGTGAACCACTGATCTAACAGACACAGTACAGTAGAGTAGAGGTGAACCACTGATCTAACAGACACAGTACAGTAGAGTAGAGGTGAACCACTGGTCTAGCAGACTTTGTTACAGTAGAGGTGAACCACTGATCTAACAGACACAGTACAGTAGGTAGGGGTGAACCACTGGTCCACAACAGGCACAGTACCCAGTAGAGTAGAGGTGAACCACTGGTCATGGGCACAGTACAGTAGAGTAGAGGTGAACCACTGATCTAACAGACACAGTACAGTAGAGTAGAGGTGAACCACTGATCTAACAGACACAGTACAGTAGAGATGAACCACTGATCTAACAGACACAGTACAGTAGAGTAGAGGTGAACCACTGATCTAACAGACACAGTACAGTAGAGTAGAGGTGAACATGAACCACTGGTCTAACAGACACAGTACAGTAGAGTAGAGGTGAACCACTGATCTAACAGACACAGTACAGTAGAGTAGAGGTGAACCACTGGTCTAACAGACACAGTAGAGTAGAGGTGAAACCACTGGTCTAACAGACACAGTACAGTAGAGGTGAACCACTGGTCTAACAGACACAGTACAGTAGAGGTGAACCACTGATCTAACAGACACAGTACAGTAGAGTAGAGGTGAACCACTGGTCTAACAGACACAGTACAGTAGAGTAGAGGTGAACCACTGATCTAACAGACACAGTACAGTAGAGTAGAGGTGAACCACTGGTCTAACAGGGCACAGCACAGTAGAGTAGAGGTGAACCACTGATCTAACAGACACAGTAGAGTAGAGGTGAACCACTGGTCTAACAGACACAGTACAGTAGAGGTGAACCACTGATCTAACAGACACAGTAAGTAGAGGTGAACCACTGGTCCTAACAGACACAGTACAGTAGAGGTGAACCTTTGGTCAACAGACACAGTACAGTAGAGGTGAACCACTGGTCTAACAGACACAGTACAGTAGAGGTAAACCACTGATCTAGACACAGACAAGGTAGAGTAGAACCACTGTTCTAGATACAGACACAGTAGAGCAGAACCACTGTTCTAGATACAGACACAGTAAAGTAGAGTAGAACCACTGGTCTAACAGACACAGTAGAGTAGAGGAGAACCGCACTGATCTAGATACAGACACAGTAGAGTAGAGTAGGAACCACTGGATCTAGACACAGACACAGTAGAGTAGTAGAACCACTGGTCTAGACACCGTAGAGTGGAGTAGAACCACTGGTCTAGACACAGTAGAGTAGAGGTGAACCACTGATTTAGACACAGACACAGTAGAGTAGAGTAGAACCACTGGTCTAGACACAGTAGAGTAGAGTAGAACCACTGGTCTAGACACAGACACAGTAGAGTAGAACCACTGGACTAGACACAGTAGAGTAGAGGAGAACCACTGATCTAGACACAGACACAGTAGTATAGTAGAAACACTGGTCTAACAGACACACTGATCTAGACACAGACACAGTAGAGTAGAAGTAGAACCACTGATCTAGACACAGACACAGTAGAGTAGCGGAGGCACTGGTCTAGACACCGTAGAATAGTAGAACCACTGGTCAGACACAGTAGAGTAGAACCCACTGATCTAGACACAGACACAGTAGAGAGGAGAACCACTGGTCTAGACACCACACAGACACAGTAGAGTAGAGGAGAACCACAGTCTGAACACAGACACAGTAGAGGGAGAACACTGGTCTAGACACAGACACAGTAAGTGAGAGAACCACTGATCTAGACACAGACTACAGTAGAGTAAGTAGAGCCACTGGTACAGACACAGTAGAGTAGAGGAGAACCACTGATCTAAGCTACAGACACAGTAGAGTATAGTAGAAACACTGGTCTAACAGACACAGTAGAGTAGAGGAGAACCACTGATCTAGATACAGACACAGTAGAGTAGAGGTAGAACCACTGATCTAGACACAGACACATTAAGTAGAACCACTGGTCTAGACACCGTAGAGTAGAGTAGAACCACTGGTCTAGACACAGTAGAGTAGAGGAGAACCACTGATCTAGACACAGACACAGTAGAGTAGAGTAGAACCACTGGTCTAGACACAGTAGAATAGAGGAGAACCACTGATCTAAACACAGACACAGTAGAGTATAGTAGAAACAATGGTCTAACAGACACAGTAGAGTAGAGGAGAACCACTGATCTAGATACAGACACAGTAGAGTAGAGTATAACCACTGATCTAGACACAGACACAGTAGAGTAGAGTAGAACCACTGGTCTAGACACCGTAGAGTAGAGTAGAACCACTGGTCTAGACACAGTAGAGTAGAGGTGAACCACTGATCTAGACACAGACACAGTAGAGTAGAGTAGAACCACTGGTCTAGACACAGTAGAGTAGAGTAGAACCACTGGTCTAGACACAGTAGAGTAGAGGAGAACCACTGGTCTAGACACAGTAGAGTAGAGTAGAACCACTGATCTAGACACAGACACAGTAGAGTAGAACCACTGGACTAGACACAGTAGAGTAGAGGAGAACCACTGATCTAGACACAGACACAGTAGAGTAGAGTAGAACCACTGGTCTAGACACAGTAGAGTAGAGTAGAACCACTGGTCTAGACACAGTAGAGTAGAGGAGAACCACTGGTCTAGACACAGTAGAGTAGAGTAGAACCACTGATCTAGACACAGACACAGTAGAGTAGAACCACTGGTCTAGACACAGATAGAGTAGAGGAGAACCACTGATCTAGACACAGACACAGTAGAGTAGAGTAGAACCACTGATCTAGACACAGACACAGTAGAGTATAGTAGAACCACTGGTCTAACAGACACAGTAGAGTAGAGGAACCACTGGATCTAGACACAGACACAGTAGAGTAGAGTAGAACCACTGGTCTAGACACAGACACAGTAGAGTAGAGGAAACCACTGATCTAGACACAGACACAGTAGAATAGAGTAGAACCACTGATCTAGACACAGACACAGTAGAGTAGAGTAGAACCACTGGTCTAGACACAGACAGAGTAGAGTAGAACCACTGATCTAATCAGACACAGATCAGCAGATAGAGGTAGAACCACTGGTCTAGACACAGACACAGTAGAGTAGAACCACTGATCTAGACACAGACACAGTAGAGGTAGAACCACTGGTCTAGACACAGTACAGTAGAGTAGAACCTCTGGTCTAGACACAGACACAGTAGAGTAGAACCACTGATCTAGACACAGACACATTAGAGTAGAGTA
>NW_025756767.1:0-6186 GCF_021184085.1 Oncorhynchus gorbuscha
ACTCTGTCTATAACCCCAGCTCTGTCTATAACCCCAACTCTGTCTATAACCCCAGCTCTGTATATAACCCCAGCTCTGTCTATAACCCCAACTCTGTATATAACCCCAGCTCTGTATATAACCCCAACTCTGTCTATAACCCCAACTCTGTCTATAACCCCAGCTCTGTATATAACCCCAGCTCTGTCTATAACCCCAACTCTGTCTATAACCCCAGCTCTGTATATAACCCCAACTCTGTCTATAACCCCAAATCTGTACATAACCCCAACTCTGTCTATAACCCCAGCTCTGTCTATAACCCCAACTCTGTCTATAACCCCAACTCTGTCTATGACCCCAACTCTGTCTATAACCCCAACTCTGTCTATAACCCCAGCTCTGTCTATAACCCCAACTCTGTCTATAACCCCAAATCTGTCTATAACCCCAACTCTGTCTATAACCCCAACTCTGTATATAACCCCAGCTCTGTATATAACCCCAGCTCTGTATATAACCCCAACTCTGTCTATAACCCCAGCTCTGTCTATAACCCCAGCTCTGTCTATAACCCCAACTCTGTCTATAACCCCAACTCTGTCTATAACCCCAACTCTGTCTATATCCTCAGCTCTGTATATAACCCCAGCTCTGTATATAACCCCAACTCTGTCTATAACCCCAGCTCTGTCTATAACCCCAACTCTGTATATAACCCCAGCTCTGTATATAACCCCAACTCTGTCTATAACCCCAACTCTGTATATAACCCCAGCTCTGTCTATAACCCCAGCTCTGTCTATAACCCCAGCTCTGTCTATAACCCCAACTCTGTCTATAACCCCAACTCTGTCTATAACCCCAGCTCTGTCTATAACCCCAACTCTGTCTATAACCCCAACTCTGTCTATAACCCCAGCTCTGTCTATAACCCCAACTCTGTCTATAACCCCAGCTCTGTCTATAACCCCAACTCTGTCTATAACCCCAGCTCTGTCTATAACCCCAGCTCTGTATATAACCCCAGCTCTGTCTATAACCCCAACTCTGTCTATAACCCCAGCTCTGTCTATAACCCCAACTCTGTCTATAACCCCAACTCTGTCTATAACCCCAGCTCTGTCTATAACCCCAACTCTGTCTATAACCCCAACCCCAACTCTGTCTATAACCCCAACTCTGTCTATAACCCCAGCTCTGTATATAACCCCAACTCTGTCTATAACCCCAGCTATGTCTATAACCCCAACTCTGTCTATAACCACAGCTCTGTCTATAACCCCAACTCTGTCTATAACCCCAGCTCTGTCTATAACCCCAACTCTGTCTATAACCCCAGCTCTGTCTATAACCCCAACTCTGTCTATAACACCAACTCTGTCTATAACCCCAGCTCTGTCTATAACCCCAACTCTGTCTATAACCCCAACTCTGTCTATAACCCCAACTCTGTCTATAACCCCAACTCTGTCTATAACCTCAGCTCTGTATATAACCCCAGCTCTGTATATAACCCCAGCTCTGTCTATAGCCCCAGACTCTGTCTATAACCCCAACTCTGTCTATAACCCCAACTCTGTCTATAACCCCAGCTCTGTCTATAACCCCAACTCTGTCTATAACCCCTGTATATAAAGCTCTGTCTATAACCCCAACTCTGTATATAACCCCAGCTCTATAACCCCAACTCTGTCTATAACCCCAACTCTGTCTATAACCCCAGCTCTGTATATAACCCAGCTCCGTCTATAACCCCAACTCTGTCTATAACCCCAGCTCTGTATATAACCCCAACTCTGTCTATAACCCCAAATCTGTCTATAACCACAACTCTGTCTATAACCTCAGCTCTGTCTATAACCCCAGCTCTGTCTATAACCCCAACTCTGTCTATAACCCCAGCTCTGTCTATAACCCCAACTCTGTCTATAACCCCAGCTCTGTCTATAACCCCAACTCTGTCTATAACCCCAACTCTGTATATAACCCCAACTCTGTATATAACCCCAACTCTGTCTATAACCCCAGCTCTGTCTATAACCCCAGCTCTGTCTATAACCCCAACTCTGTCTATAACCCCAACTCTGTCTATAACCCCAACTCTGTCTATAACCCCAACTCTGTCTATAACCCAGCTCTGTATATCCCAGCTCTGTCTATAACCCCAGCTCTGTCTATAACCCCAACTCTGTCTATAACCCCAGCTCTGTCTATAACCCCAACTCTGTATATAACCCCAGCTCTGTCTATAACCCCAACTCTGTCTATAACCCCAGCTCTGTCTATAACCCCAAGCTCTGTCTATAACCCCAGCTCTGTCTATAACCCCAACTCTGTCTATAACCCCAACTCTGTCTATAACCCCAGCTCTGTCTATAACCCCAACTCTGTCTATAACCCCAACTCTGTCTATAACCCCAGCTCTGTCTATAACCCCAACTCTGTCTATAACAGCTCTGTCAACCCCAACTCTGTCTATAACCCCAGCTCTGTCTATAACCCCAGCTCTGTATATAACCCCAGCTCTGTCTATAACCCCAACTCTGTCTATAACCCAGCTCTGTCTATAACCCCAACTCTGTCTATAACCCCAACTCTGTCTATAACCCCAGCTCTGTCTATAACCCCAACTCTGTCTCTTTAACAACTCTGTCTATAACCCCAACTCTGTCTATAACCCCAGCTCTGTATATAACCCCAACTCTGTCTATAACCCCAGCTATGTCTATAACCCCAACTCTGTCTATAACCACAGCTCTGTCTATAACCCCAACTCTGTCTATAACCCCAGCTCTGTCTATAACCCCAACTCTGTCTATAACCCCAGCTCTGTCTATAACCCCAACTCTGTCTATAACACCAACTCTGTCTATAACCCCAGCTCTGTCTATAACCCCAACTCTGTCTATAACCCCAACTCTGTCTATAACCCCAACTCTGTCTATAACCCCAACTCTGTCTATAACCTCAGCTCTGTATATAACCCCAGCTCTGTATATAACCCCAACTCTGTCTATAACCCCAACTCTGTCTATAACCCCAACTCTGTCTATAACCCCAACTCTGTCTATAACCCCAGCTCTGTCTATATAACTCTGGCCCCAAATCTGTCTATAACCCCAACTCTGTCTATAGCCCCAACTCTGTATATAACCCCAGCTCTGTATATAACCCCAACTCTGTATATAACCCCAGCTCTGTCTATAACCCCAGCTCTGTCTATAACCCCAGCTCTGTCTATAACAACTCTGTCTATAACCCCAACAGCTTATATCTGCTCTATAACCCCAGCTCTGTATATAACCCCAGCTCTGTCTATAACCCCAGCTCTGTCTATAACCCCAACTCTGTCTATAACCCCAGCTCTGTCTATAACCCCAACTCTGTCTATACTTTAACTCTGTATATAACCCCAGCTCTGTCTATAACCCCAGCTCTGTCTATAACCCCAGCTCTGTATATTCCCCAGCTCTGTATAACCCCCCTGCTTAACCCCAGCTCTGTCTATAACCCCAACTCTGTCTATAACCCCAGCTCTGTCTATAACCCCAACTCTGTCTATAACCCCAACTCTGTATATAACCCCAGCTCTGTCTATAACCCCAACTCTGTCTATAACCCCAGCTCTCTCTATAACCCCAACTCTGTATATAACCCCAGCTCTGTCTATAACCCCAGCTCTGTATATAACCCCAACTCTGTCTATAACCCCAACTCTGTCTATAACCCCAGCTCTGTCTATAACCCCAACTCTGTCTATAACCCCAACCCCAACTCTGTCTATAACCCCAACTCTGTCTATAACCCCAGCTCTGTATATAACCCCAGCTCTGTATATAACCCCAACTATGTCTATAACTCTGTCTATATACAGCTCTGTCTATAACCCCAACTCTGTCTATAACCCCAACTCTGTCTATAACCCCAACTCTGTCTATAACCCCAACTCTGTCTATATCCTCAGCTCTGTATATAACCCCAGCTCTGTATATAACCCCAACTCTGTCTATAACCCCAGCTCTGTCTATAACCCCAGCTCTGTCTATAACCCCAACTCTGTATATAACCCCAGCTCTGTCTATAACCCCAGCTCTGTCTATAACCCCAGCTCTGTCTATAACCCCCAACTCTGTCTATAACCCCAACTCTCTAACCCCAGCTCTGTCTATAACCCCAACCTCTGTATATAACCCCAACTCTGCTCTGTCTAACCCCAGCTCTGTCTATAACCTTACAACTCTGTCTATAACCCCAGCTCTGTCTATAACCCCAGCTCTGTCTATAACCCCCCAACTCTGTCTGTAAACTCTGTCTATAACCCCAACTCTGTCTATAACCCCAACTCTGTCTATAACCCCAGCTCTGTCTATAACCCCAACTCTGTCTATAACCCCAACTCTGTCTATAACCCCAGCTCTGTCTATCAGTCTATAACCCCAACTCTGTCTATAACCTCTGTCTATAACCCCAACTCTGTCTATAACCCCAACTCTGTCTATAACCCCAGCTCTGTCTATAACCCCAACTCTGTCTATAACCCCAGCTCTGTCTATAACCCAACTCTGTCTATAACCCCAACTCTGTCTATAACCCCCAACTCTGTCTATAACCCCAACTCTGTCTATAACCCCAACTCTGTCTATAACCTCAGCTCTGTATATAACCCCAGCTCTGTATATAACCCCAACTCTGTCTATAACCCCAACTCTGTCTATAACCCCAACTCTGTCTATAACCCCAACTCTGTCTATAACCCCAGCTCTGTCTATAACCCCAACTCTGTCTATAACCCCAAATCTGTCTATAACCCCAACTCTGTCTATAACCCCAACTCTGTATATAACCCCAGCTCTGTATATAACCCCAGCTCTGTATATAACCCCAACTCTGTCTATAACCCCAGCTCTGTCTATAACCCCAACTCTGTCTATAACCCCAACTCTGTCTATAACCCCAACTCTGTCTATATCCTCAGCTCTGTATATAACCCCAGCTCTGTATATAACCCCAACTCTGTCTATAACCCCAGCTCTGTCTATAACCCCAACTCTGTATATAACCCCAGCTCTGTATATAACCCCAACTCTGTCTATAACCCCAACTCTGTATATAACCCCAGCTCTGTATATAACCCCAGCTCTGTCTATAACCCTATAACCCCCAGCTCTGTCTATAACCCCAACTCTGTCTATAACCCCAACTCTGTCTATAACCCCAACTCTGTCTATAACCCCAGCTCTGTCTATAACCCCAACTCTGTCTATAACCCCAGCTCTGTCTATAACCCCAACTCTGTCTATAACCCCAGCTCTGTCTATAACCCCAACTCTGTCTATAACCCCAGCTCTGTATATAACCCCAGCTCTGTATATAACCCCAGCTCTGTCTATAACCCCAACTCTGTCTATAACCCCAGCTCTGTCTATAACCCCAACTCTGTCTATAACCCCAACTCTGTCTATAACCCCAGCTCTGTCTATAACCCCAACTCTGTCTATAACCCCAACCCCAACTCTGTCTATAACCCCAACTCTGTCTATAACCCCAGCTCTGTATATAACCCCAACTCTGTCTATAACCCCAGCTATGTCTATAACCCCAACTCTGTCTATAACCACAGCTCTGTCTATAACCCCAACTCTGTCTATAACCCCAGCTCTGTCTATAACTTTAACTCTGTCTATAACCCCAACTCTGTCTATATCCTCAGCTCTGTCTATAACCCCAACTCTGTCTATAGCCCCAGCTCTGTCTATAACCCCAACTCTGTCTATAACCCCAACTCTGTCTATAACCCCAACTCTGTCTATAACCTCAGCTCTGTATATAACCCCAACTCTGTATATAACCCCAACTCTGTCTATAACCCCAGCTCTGTATATAACCCCAGCTCTGTCTATAACCCCAGCTCTGTATATAACCCTCAGCTCTGTCTATAACCCCAGCTCTGTCTATAACCCCAACTCTGTCTGTATATAACCCCAACTCTGTCTATAACCCCAACTCTGTCCTATAAATCTGACTCTGTCTATAACCTCAGCTCTGTCTATAACCCCCAGCTCTGTATATAACCCCAACTCTGTCTATAACTCCAGCTCTGTCTATAACCCCAGCTCTGTATATAACCCCAGCTCTGTATATAACCCCAGCTCTGTCTATAACCCCAGCTCTGTATATAACCCCAGCTCTGTCTATAACCCCAAC
>NW_025756768.1:0-6185 GCF_021184085.1 Oncorhynchus gorbuscha
GTGGGTCAGAACATAATTAACATATAATATTAACAGTGAATAGGTCTACACTACATTTAACGACATGTTTATTATACCTGATTAGTACACAATACATTCATTCATTTTCATTGACAAAATATAAGTTTGAATCAAATCAAATCAAATTTATTTATATAGCCCTTCGTACATCAGCTGATATCTCAAAGTGCTGTACAGAAACCCAGCCCTAAAACCCCCAAACAGCAAGCAATGCAGGTGCTTTAGAAGCACGGTGGCTAGGAAAAACTCCCTAGAAGGCCAAAACCTAGGAAGAAACCCTAGGAGGAAACAGGCTATGTGTGGTGGCCAGTCTGGCTGTGCCGGGTGGAGATTATAACAGAACATGGCCGAGATGTTCAAATGTTCATAAATGACCAGCATGGTCGAGATAATAGTAAGCAGAACAGTTGAAACTGGAGCAGCAGCATGGCCAGGTGGACTGGGGGACAACAAGGAGTCATCATGTCAGGTAGTCCTGGGGCATGGTCCTAGGGCTCAGGTCAGTTGAAACTGGAGCAGCAGCATGGCCAGGTGGACTGGGGACAGCAAGGAGTCATCATGTCAGGTAGTCCTGGGGCATGGTCCTAGGGCTCAGGTCAGTTGAAACTGGAGCAGCAGCATGGTCAGGTGGACTGGGGACAGCAAGGAGTCATCATGTCAGGTAGTCCTGGGGCATGGTCCTAGGGCCAGGTCAGTTGAAACTGGAGCAGCAGCATGGCCAGGTGGACTGGGGACAGCAAGGAGTCATCATGTCAGGTAGTCCTGGGGCATGGTCCTAGGGCCCAGGTCAGTTGAAACTGGAGCAGCAGCATGGGCCAGGTGGACTGGGGACGGCAAGGAGTCATCATGTCAGGTAGTCCTGGGGCATGGTCCTAGGGCTCAGGTCAGTTGAAACTGGAGCAGCAGCATGGCCAGGTGGACTGGGACAGCAAGGAGTCATCATGTCAGCAGTCCTGGGGCATAAAGATAAACTTCTTGTTAATCCAAACAGTGTCCAATTTCAGATGGCTTTGCAGCAAAAGCACGACAAGCAGAATTATGTTCGGTCCTGCCGTCAAGTCACAGAAAACACAGCCATTTTTCCAGCCTAAGAGAGTTACAAAATTCATAAATAGAGAATTAATCACTAACCTTTGATGATCTTCATCAGATGACACTCATAGGACTTCATGGTACACAAAACATGTATGTTTTTGTTTGATAAAGTTCATATTTACATAAACAATCTCAGTATACATTACACGTTATGTTCAATAATTCCAAAAACATCCGGTGATTTTGCAGAGAGCCATATCACTTTACAGAAATACTCATAATAAACGTTGATCAAAGATACAAGTGTTATGCATGGAATTTTAGATCCAATTCTCCTTAATGCAACCGCTTTCGTGTCCAGATTTCCCAAAAAAAGCCACGGAAAACACAAACCATGCAATAATCTGAGTGACGGGCGCTTGGAGATATCTGCCATATATTGTGCAGTCAACAGAAGTCAGACATAACATTATAAATATTCACTTATTTTTCATCAGAATGCACTCCCTGTCACGCCCTGGCCATAGAGGCTTTTATTCTCATTCTGCTTAGGCCAGTGTGACTAGGGTGGGCATTCTATGCTCCTTTTTTCTATGTTTCTTGTATTTCTTGTTTTGGTAGCTGTCTATCGTTGTTTCTGATTGGGAACCACTTAGGTAGCTCTGCCCATCGGTTTTGTGGGTAGTTCATTTCTGTTTAGTGCTTTTCACCTTTCAGGACTGTTTGCTATTCCCTTGTTATGTCGGTATTTAGTGTTCAGTGACAATAAAACAAATATGATGCACAACGCTGCATCTTGGTCCTCACCTTCTTCCACAGAAAGCCGCTACACTTTGCGGAATCCCAGTTCCACAATAAACGATTGTTTTGTTCGACTAAATGTCCATCACTTATCCAATAGCTCTTGTATTAGCTATGTGGTAAACAACTCAAAACTCACGAAGCGCGTTCACCAGTTGCAGACAAAGTCCAAAAGTTACATTACATTTACATTTAAGTCATTTAGCAGACGCTCTTATCCAGAGCGACTTACAAATTGGTGCATTCACCTTATGACATCCAGTGGAACAGCCACTTTACAATAGTGCATCTACATATTTTAAGGGGGGTGAGAAGGATTACTTTATCCTATCCTAGGTATTCCTTAAAGAGGTGGGGTTTCAGGTGTCTCCGGAAGGTGGTGATTGACTCCGCTGTCCTGGCGTCGTGAGGGAGTTTGTTCCACCATTGGGGAGCCAGAGCAGCGAACAGTTTTGACTGGGCTGAGCGGGAACTGTACTTCCTCAATGGTAGGGAGGCGAGCAGGCCAGAGGTGGATGAACGCAGTGCCCTTATTTGGGTGTAGGGCCTGATCAGAGCCTGGAGGTACTGAGGTGCCGTTCCCCTCACAGCTCCGTAGGCAAGCACCATGGTCTTGTAGCGGATGCGAGCTTCAACTGAAGCCATGGAGAGAGCGGAGGAGCTGGGTGACGGAGAGAACTTGAAGGTTGAACACCAGACGGCTATGTGCGTCTGGATGAGTTGTAGGGGTTTAATGCTAGGCAGGAGCCCAGCCAACAGCGAAGCTGCAGTAATCCAGACGGGAGATGACAGTGCCTGGATTAGACCTGTGCCGTCTTCCTGTGTGTGAGGCAGGGTCGCATTTCATGGATGTTGTAGAGCATGAACCTACAGAACGGGCCACCGCCTTGATGTTGAAGGAGAATCCACAGGGGTGTCCAGGATCACGCCAAGGTTCTTAGCGCTCTGGGAGGAGGACACAATGGAGTTGTCAACCGTGATGGCGAGATCATGGAACGGGCAGTCCTCCCGGGAGGAAGAGCAGCTCCGTCTTGGCCAAGTTCAGCTTGAGTGTAGATCCGTCATCCACACTGATATGCCTGCCAGACATGCAGAGATGCGATTCGCCACCTGGTCATCAGAAGGGGGGGAAAGGAGAAGATTAATTGTGTGGTCGTCTGCATAGCAATGATAGGAGAGACCATGTGAGGTTATGACAGAGCCAAGTGACTTGGTGTATAGCGAGAATAGAGAGGGCCTAGAACAGAGCCCTGGGGACACCAGTGGTGAGAGCGCATGGTGAGGAGACAGATTCTCGCCACGCCACCTGGTAGGAGCGACCTGTCAGGTAGGACGTAATCCAAGCGTGGGCCACGCTGAGATGCCCAACTCGGAGAGGGTGGAGAGGAGTATCTGATGGTTCACAGTATCGAAGGCAGCCGATAGGTCTAGAAGGATGAGAGCAGAGGAGAGAGAGTTAGCTTTAGCGGTGCGGAGCGCCTCCGTGATACAGAGAAGAGCAGTCTCAGTTGAATGACTAGTCTTGAAACCTGACTGATTTGGATCAAGAAGGTCATTCTGAGAGAGATAGCGGGAGAGCTGACCAAGGACGGCACGTTCAAGAGTTTTGGAGAGAAAAGAAAGAAGGGATACTGGTCTGTAGTTGTTGACATCGGAGGGGATCGAGTGTAGGTTTTTTTCAGAAGGGTGCAACTCTCGCTCTCTTGAAGACGGAAGGGACGTAGCCAGCGGTCAGGGATAAGTTGATGAGCGAGGTGAGGTAAGGGAGAAGGTCTCCGGAAATGGTCTGGAGAAGAGAGGAGGGGATAGGGTCAAGCGGGCAGGTTGTTGGGCGGCCGGCCGTCACAAGACGCGAGATTTCATCACGTTACGTTACCATAGAAACATGTCAAACGAAGTGTAGAATATTAGGATGTTTATATCATAAATCTTCAATAATGTTCCAACCGGAGAATTCCTTTGTCTGTAGAATTCCTTTGTCTGTCGCTCTCACGTGAACGAGCAGGGGCAAAAAAAAGAAGCAATGGAACGCAGCTCCAACACGTGAAATGCGCGTGACCAGCTCGTGGCGCTCTGCCATACACCTGACTCATTCCCCTCTCATTCGGCCCCACATGATCAATATCCCACTGTATCAATAGGGAATGATTTGAAAAACGACCAACCTCCGATTTCCCACTTCCTGGTTGGATTTTTTTCTCTGCCAAATGATTTCTGTTATACTCACAGACATCATTCAAACAGTTTTAGAAAGTTCCGAGCATATATTAGCAACTGGGACTGAGTAGCAGGAAGTTTACTCTGGGCACCTTATTCATCCAAGCTACTCAATACTGCCCCCAGCAAAACAATTCCTGACATTTAATCGTAGTAAAATTCCCCGTCTTAGGTCAGTTAGGATCACCACTTTTTTAAAGAATGTGAAATGTCAGAATAATAGTAGAGAGAATGATTTATTTCTGCTTTTGTTTCTTTAATCAGAAAAAAAACTAAATGTAAGTGTAATGTTTATTTAACTAGGCAAGTCAGTTATGAACAAATCATTATTTACATTGACGGCCTACCCCGGCGGGGTATGTGCATCGCCCTGTGGGACTCAGGGACAGATGTGATGCAACCTGGATTTGAACCAGCGACTGCCTCTTGCACTGAAATGCAGTGCCTTAGACCACTGCAGCACAACTCAGGAGCCCAGTGTGTGTGTGTGTGTGTGTGTGTGTGTGTGTGTGTGTGTGTGTGTGTGTGTGTGTGTGTGTGTGTGTGTGCGTGCGTGCGTGCGTGCATGCGTGCATGCGTGCGTGTGTGTGTGTGTGTGTGTGTGTGTGTGTGCACCACTTAAAGGAAGGGTGAGCAGTGTGGTTGGGGTTGAGGTTAGAATTAAAATCGGATTTTATTACTTTGTGCCTGTTCCAGTTAGTGACCACTATGCTAAACTGCCTCCAGGGCAAGATTCATGACAATATATGCCAACCTGCCTCCCAGACATCCTCTCCTTATCTATACAAGGCTGCAGAAATACAATCTAGTGATGTGGGGATTCTCTCATTCTCTCATAACCCTCAGTACCCAGGTGGGTAGATGACAGGTTGAATAAAGAGAAGCTAGTGATGTGGGGGTTCTCTCATAACCCTCAGTCCCCAGGTGGGTAGATGACAGGTTGAATAAAGAGAAGCTGGTGATGTGGGGGTTTTCTCTTAACCCTCAGTCCCCAGGTGGGTAGATGGCAGGTTCAATAAAGAGAAGCTAGTGATGTGGGGGTTCTCTCTTAACCCTCAGTCCCCAGGTGGGTAGATGGCAGGTTGAATAAAGAGAAGCTAGTGATGTGGGGGTTCTCTCATAACCCTCAGTCCCCAGGTGGGTAGATGACAGGTTGAATAAAGAGAAGCTAGTGATGTGGGGGTTCTCTCATAACCCTCAGTCCCCAGGTGGGTAGATGGCAGGTTGAATAAAGAGAAGCTAGTGATGTGGGGGTTCTCTCATAACCCTCTGTCCCCAGGTGGGTAGATGGCTGGTTGAATAAAGAGAAGCTAGTGATGTGGGGGTTCTCTCATAACCCTCTGTCCCCAGGTGGGTAGATGGCAGGTTGAATAAAGAGAAGCTAGTAATGTGGGGGTTCTCTCATAACCCTCAGTCCCCAGGTGGGTAGATGGCAGGTTGAATAAAGAGAAGCTAGTGATGTGGGTGTTCTCTCATAACCCTCAGTCCCCAGGTGGGTAGATGGCAGGTTGAATAAAGAGAAGCTAGTGATGTGGGGGTTCTCTCATAACCCTCAGCCCCCAGGTGGGTAGATGGCAGGTTGAATAAAGAGAAGCTAGTGATGTGGGGGTTCTCTCATAACCCTCTGTCCCCAGGTGGGTAGATGACAGGTTGAATAAAGAGAAGCCTCATAACCCTCTGTCCCCAGGTGGGTAGATGACAGGTTGAATAAAGAGAAGCTGGTGATGTGGGGGGTTCTCTCATAACCCCAGTCCCCAGGTGGGTAGATGGCAGGTTGAATAAAGAGAAGCTAGTGATGTGGGGGTAACCCTCTCTGGAGTAGATGGCATAACCCTCAGTCCCCAGGTGGGTAGATGGCAGGTTGAATAAAGAGAGTGAGCTTTCAACCCCAGTGATGGCAGGTGGGGGTTCTCTCATAACCCCGTCCCCAGGTGGGTAGATGGCAGGTTGAATAAAGAGAAGCTAGTGATGTGGGGGTTCTCTCATAACCTCAGCCCAGGTGGGTAGATGGCAGGTTGAATAAAGAGAAGCTAGTGATGTGGGGGTCTCATAACCCTCTGTCCCCAGGTGGGTAGATGGCAGGTTGGAATAAAGAGAAGCTGGTGATGTGG
>NW_025756769.1:0-6185 GCF_021184085.1 Oncorhynchus gorbuscha
ACACAACATACCATAGAATATGATAGGTCTAGCCTCATACAACACATACTGTAGAATATGATAGGCTCAGCCTCATACACAAACATACCATGAATACATAGGTCTCTTTATACAACGCACTGATAGCAGTAGGTCTAGCCTCATATACAACATACCATAGAATATGATAGGTCTAGCCTCATATACATCATACTGTAGAATATGATAGGTCTAGCCTCATATTACACATACTGTAGAATATGATAGGTTTAGCTTCATATACAACATACTGTAGAATATGATAGGTCTACCTCATATACAATATACCGTAGCAATATGATAGGTCTAAATTCCTCATATACAACATACTGTAGAATATGATAGGTCTAGCCTTTCATATACAACGTGTACTCATAGAATATGATACGTCTAGCCTTGAGACAATATCCTTTACAATATGATAGGTCTAGCCTCATATACAACATACCGTAGAATATGATAGGTCTAGCCTCATATAACATCCCGTAGAATATGATAGGCCTAGCCTTAGATACAACATACTGTAGAATATGATAGGTCTAGCCTCATATACAACATACCGTAGAATATGATAGGTCTAGCCTCATACAACATACTGTAGAATATGATAGGTCTAGCCTCATATACAACATACTGTAGAATATGATAGGTCTAGCCTCATATACAACATACCATAGAATATGATAGGTCTAGCCTCATATACAACGTACCATAGAATATGATAGGTCTAGCCTCATATACAACATACCAGAATATGATAGGTCTAGCCTCATATACAACATACTGTAGAATATGATAGGTCTAGCCTCATACAACATACCGTAGAATATGATAGGTCAGCCTCATATGATAGGTCTGAGCCTCATATACAACATACTGTAGAATATGATAGGTCTAGCCTCATACACAACATACCATAGAATATGATAGGTCTGGCCTCATATACAACATACTGTAGAATATGATAGGTCTAGCTTCTCATACAACGTACCTTAGATATATGATAGGTCTAGATATACAACATAGAATATGATAGGTCTAGCCTCATATACAACATACCGTAGAATATGATAGGTCTAGCCTCGTATACAACATACTGTAGAATATGATAGGTCTAGCCTCATATACAACATACCATAGAATATGATAGGTCTAGCCTCGTATACAACATACTGTAGAATATGATAGGTCTAGCCTCATATACAACATACTGTAGAATATGATAGGTCTAGCCTCATATACAACGTACCATAGAATATGATAGGTCTAGCCTCATATACAACGTACCATAGAATATGATAGGTCTAGCCTCATATACAACATACCGTAGAATATGATAGGTCTAGCCTCATATACAACATACCGTAGAATATGATAGGTCTAGCCTCATACAACATACTGTAGAATATGATAGGTCTAGCCTCATATACAACATACTGTAGAATATGATAGGTCTAGCCTCATACACAACATACCATAGAATATGATAGGTCTCTTATACAACATACCGTAGAATATGATAGGTCTAGCCTCATATACAACGTACCATAGAATATGATAGGTCTAGCCTCATATACAACGTACCATAGAATATGATAGGTCTAGCCTCATATACAACATACCGTAGAATATGATAGGTCTAGCCTCATATACAACATACCGTAGAATATGATAGGTCTAGCCTCATACAACATACCGTAGAATATGATAGGTCTAGCCTCATATTGTCATGTTTTGTCTTATATCATCTTGTCATTTTGCTTTTCCTTCTGTTCGTTTCCCCCTGCTGGTCTTATTAGGTTCGTTCCCTTTTTCTATCCCTCTCTCTCCCCCTCCCTCTCTCTCCTCTCTCTATCGTTCCGTTCCTGCTCCCAGCTGTTCCTATTCCCCTAATCATCATTTAGTCTTCCCACACCTGTTCCCGATCCTTTCCCCTGATTAGAGTCCCTATTTATTCCTTTGTGTTCCGTTCCTGTCCCGTCGGTTCCTTGTTTTGTATTCACCATGCTGTGATTGTGTTTCGCCCTGTCCTGTCGTGTTTTTTGCCTTCATCAGATGCTGCGTGTGAGCAGGTGTCTCTGTCTACTACGGCCTGCGCCTACCCGAAGCGACCTGCAGTCTGTGGCGCTTCTCTTGTTATTCCCCTCTACAGACTAGAGGATTTCTGTTACTCCTGTTTGGATTTGAATAAACTCTGTTTCTGTTAAGTCGCTTTTGGGTCCTCTATCACCTGCATGACAGAAGGAACCGACCAAGTAATGGACCCAGCGACTTCAGACGCTCGTTACACTGCCGTCGAGATCCAAGGAGCCATGCTCGGCAGACACGAGCAGGAATTGTCTGCTGCTCGCCATGCCGTGGAGAACCTGGCCGCTCAGGTTTCCGACCTCTCTGGACAGTTCCAGAGTCTACGTCTCGTGCCACCTGTTACTTCCTGGCCTGCCGAGCCTCCAGAACCTAGGGTTAATAACCCACCTTGCTACTCCGGGCAGCCCACTGAGTGCCGCTCCTTTCTCACGCAGTGTGAGATTGTGTTCTCTCTCCAACCCAACACATACTCAGAGAGAGAGAGAGCTCGGGTTGCTTACGATCATTTCACTCCTTACTGGCCGGGCTCGAGAATGGGGCACAGCTATCTGGGAGGCAAGGGCTGATTGCTCTAACAAGTTCCAGAACTTTAAAGAGGAGATGATTCGGGTTTTTGACCGTTCAGTTTTTGGTAGGGAGGCTTCTAGGGCCCTGGCTTCCTTATGCCAAGGTGAACGGTCCATAACGGATTATTCTATTGAGTTTCGCACTCTTGCTGCCTCTAGTGAGTGGAACGAGCCGGCGCTGCTCGCTCGTTTTCTGGAGGGACTCCACGCAGTGGTTAAGGATGAGATTCTCTCCCGGGAGGTTCCTTCAGATGTGGACTCTTTGATTGCTCTCGCCATCCGCATAGAACGACGGGTAGATCTTCGTCACCGGGCTCGTGGAAGAGAGCTCGCATCAACGGTGTTTCCCTGCTCCGCATCGCAACCATCTCCCTCCTCTGGCTTTGAGACTGAGCCCATGCAGCTGGGAGGATTCGCATCTCGACTAAGGAGAGGGAACGGAGGATCACCAACCGCCTGTGCCTCTATTGCGGAGTTGCTGGACATTTTGTTAATTCATGTCCAGTAAGAGGCCAGAGCCCATCAGTAAGCGGAGGGCTACTGGTGAGCGCTACTACTCTGGTCTCTTCATCTAGATCTTGTACTACTATGTCGGTCCATCTACGCTGGACCGGTTCGGGTGCTACATGCAGTGCCTTGATTGACTCTGGGGCTGAGGGTTGTTTCATGGACGAAGCATGGGTTCGAAACATAACATTCCTTTCAGACCGTTAGACAAGCCTACGCCCATGTTTGCCTTAGATGGTAGTCATCTTCCCAGTATCAGATTTGAGACACTACCTTTAACCCTCACAGTATCTGGTAACCACAGTGAGACTATTTCTTTTTTGATTTTCCGTTCACCGTTTACACCTGTTGTTTTGGGTCATCCCTGGCTAGTATGTCATAATCCTTCTATTAATTGGTCTAGTAATTCTATCCTATCCTGGAACGTTTCTTGTCATGTGAAGTGTTTAATGTCTGCCATCCCTCCCGTTTCTTCTGTCCCTACTTCCCAGGAGGAACCTGGCGATTTGACAGGAGTGCCGGAGGAATATCATGATCTGCGCACGGTCTTCAGTCGGTCGAGCCAACTCCCTTCCTCCTCACCGGTCGTATGATTGTAGTATTGATCTCCTTCCGGGGACCACTCCTCCTCGAGGTAGACTATACTCTCTGTCGGCTCCCGAACGTAAGGCTCTCGAGGATTATTTATCTGTGTCTCTTGACGCCGGTACCATAGTGCCTTCTTCTTCTCCGGCCGGGGCGGGGTTCTTTTTGTTAAGAAGAAGGACGGTACTCTGCGCCCCTGCGTGGATTATCGAGGGCTGAATGACATAACGGTTAGAATCGTTATCCGCTTCCCCTTATGTCATCAGCCTTCGAGATTCTGCAGGGAGCCAGGTGCTTTACTAAGTTGGACCTTCGTAACGCTTACCATCTCGTGCGCATCAGAGAGGGGACGAGTGGAAAACGGCGTTTAACACTCCGTTAGGGCATTTTGAGTACCGGGTTCTGCCGTTCGGTCGCCAATGCGCCAGCTGTTTTTCAGGCATTAGTTAATGATGTTCTGAGAGACATGCTGAACATTTTTGTTTTTGTCTATCTTGACGATATCTGATTTTTTTTCTCCGTCACTCGAGATTCATGTTCAGCACGTTCGACGTGTTCTACAGCGCCTTTTAGAGAATTGTCTCTACGTAAAGGCTGAGAAGTGCTCTTTTCATGTCTCCTCCGTTACTTTTCTCGGTTCCGTTATTTCCGCTGAAGGCATTCAGATGGATTCCGCTAAGGTCCAAGCTGTCAGTGATTGGCCCGTTCCAAGGTCACGTGTCGAGTTGCAGCGCTTTTTAGGTTTCGCTAATTTCTATCGAGGCGTTTCATTCGTAATTTCGGTCAAGTTGCTGCCCCTCTCACAGCTCTTACTTCTGTCAAGACGTGTTTTAAGTGGTCCGGTTCCGCCCAGGGAGCTTTTGATCTTCTAAAGAACGTTTTACGTCCGCTCCTATCCTCGTTACTCCTGACGTCACTAGACAATTCATTGTCGAGGTTGACGCTTCAGAGGTAGGCGTGGGAGCCATTCTATCCCAGCGCTTCCAGTCTGACGATAAGGTTCATCCTTGCGCTTATTTTCTCATCGCCTGTCGCCATCTGAGCGCAACTATGATGTGGGTAACCGTGAACTGCTCGCCATCCGCTTAGCTCTAGGCGAATGGCGACAGTGGTTGGAGGGCGACCGTTCCTTTTGTCGTTTGGACAGACCATAAGAACCTTGAGTACATCCGTTCTGCCAAACGACTTAATGCCCGTCAAGCTCGTTGGGCGTTGTTTTTCGCTCGTTTCGAGTTTGTGATTTCTTACCGTCCGGGTAGCAAGAACACCAAGCCTGATGCCTTATCCCGTCTGTTTAGTTCTTCTGTGGCTTCTACTGATCTCGAGGGGATTCTTCCTTATGGGCGTGTTGTCGGGTTGACAGTCTGGGGAATTGAAAGACAGGTTAAGCAAGCACTCACGCACACTGCGTCGCCGCGCGCTTGTCCTAGTAACCTCCTTTTCGTTCCTGTTTCCACTCGTCTGGCTGTTCTTCAGTGGGCTCACTCTGCCAAGTTAGCTGGTCATCCCGGTGTTCGAGGCACTCTTGCGTCTATTCGCCAGCGCTTTTTGGTGGCCGACTCAGGAGCGTGACACGCGCCGTTTCGTGGCTGCGTGTTCAGACTGCGCGCAGAAGAAGTCTGGTAATTTTTTTCTGCTTCTGCTCCTGGTCTTGCTGGGTCTCAGTCTGTTCCCTGCCATCGCATCTCTCCTGTTCTTGTTCCTGCCCTTGCTGTGTCTCAGTCTGTCCCTAGTTCTCATTTTTTTTTTAGAGTAGTACCCTAGTTTCCCTTTTTATCGTTTTTCGTTACGGTCCTGAGGAGAGGAGTTGGGTTCTTTCTCGGGACGTGCTGGACCGTTTGATCTATGATTTCCTCCGTTGCCGCCAGTGTTCCTCTCGAGAGCGCCAGGAGGCGCTCGGTGAGTGGGGGTACTGTCATGTTTTGTCTTATATCATCTTGTCATTTTGCTTTTCCTTCTGTTCGTTTCCCCCTGCTGGTCTTATTAGGTTCGTTCCCTTTTTCTATCCCTCTCTCCCCCTCCCCTCTCTCTCCTCTCTCTATCGTTCCGTTCCTGCTCCCAGCTGTTCCTATTCCCCTAATCATCATTTAGTCTTCCCCACCTGTTCCCGATCCTTTCCCTGATTAGAGTCCCTATTTATTCCTTTGTGTTCCGTTCCTGTCCCGTGGTTCTTGTTTTGTATTCACCATGCTGTGATTGTGTTTCGCCCTGTCCTGTCGTGTTTTTGCCTTCATCAGATGCTGCGTGTGTGAGCAGGTGTCTCTGTCTACTACGGCCTGCGCCTACCGAGCGACCTGCAGTCTGTGGCCGCTTCTCTTGTTATTCCCCTCTACAGACTAGAGGATTTCTGTTACTCCTGTTTGGTTGAATAAACTCTGTTTCTGTTAAGTCGCTTTTGGGTCCTCTATCACCTGCATGACA
>NW_025756770.1:0-6184 GCF_021184085.1 Oncorhynchus gorbuscha
GTCCCCCTACCTTCCTCTATATCACATGAGAGAAGGAAGGGCCAGTACTGTCCCCCTACCTTCCTCTATATCACATGAGAGAAGGAAGGCCAGTACTGTCCCCTACCTTCCTCTATATCACATGAGAGAGGGAAGGGCCAGTACTATCCCCCTACTACCTTCCTCTATATCACATGAGAGAAGGAAGGGGCCAGTACTGTCCCCCTACCTTCCTCTATATCACACATGAGAGAAGGAAGGGCCAGTACTGTCCCCTACCTTCCTCTATATCACATGAGAGAAGGAAGGGCCAGTACTGTCTCCCTACAGCCTCTATATCACATGAGAAGGAACAGTACTGTCCCCCCTGTCTTCCTCTATATCACATGAGAGAAGGAAGGGTCAGTACTGTCCCCTCCTGCCTTCCTCTATATCACATGAGAGAAGGAAGGGGCCAGTACTGTCCCCTGCCTTCCTCTATATCACATGAGAGAAGGAAGGGCCAGTACTGTCCCCCTGTCTTCCTCTATATCACATGAAGAAGGAAGGGCCAGTACTGTCCCCTACCTTCCTCTATATCACATGAGAGAAGGAAGGGCCAGTACTGTCCCCCTACCTTCCTCTATATCACATGAGAGAAGGAAGGGCCAGTACTGTCCCCTACCTTCCTCTATATCAGGAGAGAAGGAAGGGCCAGTACTGTCCCCCTGTCTTCCTCTATATCACATGAGAGAAGGAAGGGCCAGTACTGTCCCCCTACCTTCATCTATATCACATGAGAGAAGGAAGGGCCAGTACTGTCCCCTGCCTTCCTCTATATCACATGAGAGAAGGAAGGGCCAGTACTGTCCCCTCTACCTTCCTCTATATCACATGAGAGAAGGAAGGGCCAGTACTGTCCCCTGTCTTCCTCTATATCACATGAGAGAAGGAAGGGCAGTACTGTCCCCCACCTTTCTATATCACATGAGAAGGAAGGGCCGAGTACTGTCCCCTACCTTCCTCTATATCACATGAGAGAAGGAAGGGCCAGTACTGTCCCCCTGCCTTCCTCTATATCACAGAGAAGGAAGGGCCAGTACTGTCCCCCTACCTTCCTCTATATCACATGAGAGAAGGAAGGGCCAGTACTGTCCCCCTACCTTCCTCTATATCACATGAGAGAAGGAAGGGCCAGTACTGTCCCCTACCTTCCTCTATATCACATGAGAAGGAAGGGCCAGTACTGTCCCCTGTCTTCCTCTATATCATGAGAGAAGGAAGGGCCAGTACTGTCCCCTACCTTCCTCTATATCACATGAGAGAAGGAAGGGCCAGTACTGTCCCCCTGCCTTCCTCTATATCACATGAGAGAAGGAAGGGCCAGTACTGTCCCCCTACCTTCCTCTATATCACATGAGAGAAGGAAGGGCCAGTACTGTCTCCCTACCTTCCTCTATATCACATGAGAGAAGGAAGGGCCAGTACTGTCCCCCTGTCTTCCTCTATATCACATGAGAAAAGGAAGGGTCAGTACTGTCCCCCTACCTTCCTCTATATCACATGAGAGAAGGAAGGGCCAGTACTGTCCCCCTGTCTTCCTCTATATCACATGAGAGAAGGAAGGGCCAGTACTGTCCCCCTGTCTTCCTCTATATCACATGAGAAAAGGAAGGGCCAGTACTGTCCCCCTACCTTCCTCTATATCACATGAGAGAAGGAAGGGCCAGTACTGTCCCCCTACCTTCCTCTATATCACATGAGAGAAGGAAGGGCCAGTACTGTCCCCCTACCTTCCTCTATATCACATGAGAGAAGGAAGGGCCAGTACTGTCCCCCTGTCTTCCTCTATATCACATGAGAGAAGGAAGGGCCAGTACTGTCCCCCTGTCTTCCTCTATATCACATGAGAAAAGGAAGGGCCAGTACTGTCCCCTACCTTCCTCTATATCACATGAGAGAAGGAAGGGCCAGTACTGTCCCTGTCTTCCTCTATATCACATGAGAGAAGGAAGGGCCAGTACTGTCCCCCTACCTTCCTCTATATCACATGAGAGAAGGAAGGGGGCCAGTACTGTCCCCTGCCTTCCTCTATATCACATGAGAGAAGGAAGGGCCAGTACTGTCCCCCTGTCTTCCTCTATATCACATGAGAGAAGGAAGGGCCAGTACTGTACCTTCCTCTATATCACATGAAGGAAGGGCCAGTACTGTCCCCTGTCTTCCTCTATATCACATGAGAGAAGGAAGGGCCAGTACTGTCCCCTACCTTCCTCTATATCACATGAGAGAAGGAAGGGCCAGTACTGTCCCCCCCTTCCTCTATATCACATGAGAGAGAAGGAAGGGCCAGTACTGTCCCCTCTTCTCTCTATATCACATGAGAGAAGGAAGGGCCAGTACTGTCCCCTACCTTCCTCTATATCACATGAGAAGGAAGGGCCAGTACTGTCCCCTGTCTTCCTCTATATCACATGAGAGAAGGAAGGGCCAGTACTGTCCCCCTGTCTTCCTCTATATCACATGAGAGAAGGAAGGGCCAGTACTGTCCCCCTACCTTCCTCTATATCACATGAGAGAAGGAAGGGCCAGTACTGTCACTACCTTCCTCTATATCACATGAGAAGGAGGGGCCAGTACTGTCTCCCTACCTTCCTCTATATCACATGAGAGAAGGAAGGGCCAGTACTGTCCCCTACCTTCCTCTATATCACATGAGAAAAGGAAGGGTCAGTACTGTCCCCCTACCTTCCTCTATATCACATGAGAGAAGGAAGGGCCAGTACTGTCCCCCTGTCTTCCTCTATATCACATGAGAGAAGGAAGGGCCAGTACTGTCCCCCTGTCTTCCTCTATATCACATGAGAGAAGGAAGGGCCAGTACTGTCCCCCTACCTTCCTCTATATCACATGAGAGAAGGAAGGGCCAGTACTGTCCCCCTACCTTCCTCTATATCACATGAGAGAAGGAAGGGCCAGTACTGTCCCCTACCTTCCTCTATATCACATGAGAGAAGGAAGGGCCAGTACTGTCCCCCTACCTTCCTCTATATCACATGAGAGAAGGAAGGGCCAGTACTGTCCCCTACCTTCCTCTATATCACATGAGAGAAGGAAGGGCCAGTACTGTCCCCCTACCTTCCTCTATATCACATGAGAGAAGGAAGGGCCAGTACTTTGTCCCCCTGTCTTCCTCTATATCACATGCCAGTACTGTCCCCCCTCTATATCACATGAGAGAAGGAAGGGGCCAGTACTGTCCCCTACCTTCCTCTATATCACATGAGAAAGGAAGGGCCAGTACTGTCCCCTGTCTTCCTCTATATCACATGAGAGAAGGAAGGGCCAGTACTGTCCCCTACCTTCCTCTATATCACATGAGAGAAGGAAGGGCCAGTACTGTCCCCCTACCTTCCTCTATATCACATGAGAGAAGGAAGGGCCAGTACTGTCCCCCTACCTTCCTCTATATCACATGAGAGGAAGGGCCAGTACTGTCCCCCTACCTTCCTCTATATCACATGAGAAGGAAGGGCCAGTACTGTCCCCCTGTCTTCCTCTATATCACATGAGAGAAGGAAGGGAGTACTGTCCCCACCTCCTCTATATCACATGAGAGAAGGGAAGGGCCAGTCTGTCCCCTACCTTCCTCTATATCACATGAGAGAAGGAAGGGCCAGTACTGTCCCCCTGTCTTCCTCTATATCACATGAGAGAAGGAAGGGCCAGTACTGTCCCCCCACCTTCCTCTATATCACATGAGAGAAGGAAGGGCCAGTACTGTCCCCTGTCTTCCTCTATATCACATGGGAGAAGGAAGGCCAGTACTGTCCCCCTGTCTTCCTCTATATCACATGAGAGAAGGAAGGGCCAGTACTGTCCCCTACCTTCCTCTATATCACATGAGAAGGAAGGGCCAGTACTGTCCCCCTGTCTTCCTCTATATCACATGAGAAAGGAAGGGCCAGTACTGTCCCCCTACCTTCCTCTATATCACATGAGAGAGGAAGGGCCAGTACTGTCCCCCTACCTTCCTCTATATCACATGAGAGAAGGAAGGGCCAGTACTGTCCCCTACCTTCCTCTATATCACATGAGAGAAGGAAGGGGCCAGTACTGTCCCCCTACCTTCCTCTATATCCATGAGAGAAGGAAGGGCCAGTACTGTCCCCCTGTCTTCCTCTATATCACATGAGAGAAGGAAGGGCCAGTACTGTCCCCCTGCCTTCCTCTATATCACATGAGAGAAGGAAGGGCCAGTACTGTCCCCCTGTCTTCCTCTATATCACATGAGAGAAGGAAGGGCCAGTACTGTCCCCTACCTTTCCTCTATATCACATGAGAGAAGGAAGGGCCAGTACTGTCCCCCTACCTTCCTCTATATCACATGAGAGAAGGAAGGGCCAGTACTGTCCCCTACCTTCCCTCTATATCACATGAGAAGGAAGGCCAACTGGGCCAGTACTGAGAGGTGAAGGCCCCCTACCTTCCTCTATATCACATGAGAGAAGGAAGGGCCAGTACTGTCCCCTGCCTTCCTTATATCACATGAGAAGGAAGGGGCCAGTACTGTCCCCCCCCTACCTTCCCTATATCCATGAGAGAAGGAAGGGCCAGTACTGTCCCCTACCTCCCTATATCACATGAGAGAAGGAAGGGCCAGTACTGTTCCTACCTTCCTCTATATCACATGAGAGAAGGAAGGGCCAGTACTGTCCCCCCACCTTCCTCTATATCACATGAGAGAAGGAAGGGCCAGTACTGTCCCCTACCTTCCTCTATATCACATGAGAGAAGGAAGGGCCAGTACTGTCCCCTACCTTCCTCTATATCACATGAGAGAAGGAAGGGCCAGTACTGTCCCCTACCTTCCGCTATATCACATGAGAGAAGGAAGGGCCAGTACTGTCCCCCTACCTTCCTCTATCACATGAGAAGGAAGGGCCAGTACTGTCCCCCCTACCTTCCTCTATATCACATGAGAGAAGGAAGGGCCAGTACTGTTTATATCACTACCTTCCTCTATATCACATGAGAGAAGGAAGGGCCAGTACTGTCCCCCTACCTTCCTCTATATCACATGAGAGAAGGAAGGGCCAGTACTGTCCCCCCTACCTTCCTCTATATCACATGAGAAGAGGGGAGGAAGGGCCAGTACTGTCCCCCTACCTTCCTCTATATCACATGAGAGAAGGAAGGGCCAGTACTGTCCTACCTTCCTCTATATCACATGGGAGAAGGAAGGGCCAGTACTGTCCCCTACCTTCCTCTATATCACATGATGGGAGAAGGAAGGGCCTGTACTGTCCCCCTGTCTTCCTATATCACATGAGAAGGAAGGGCCAGTACTGTCCCCCCTTCCTCTCATCACATATATCACATGGGAGAAGGAAGGGCCAGTGACCATCCTGTCCCCCCTACCTTCCTTCTATCACATGAGAGAAGGAAGGCCAGTACTGTCCCCTACCTTCCTCTATATCACATGGGAGAAGGAAGGGCCAGTACTGTCCCCTACCTTCCTCTATATCACATGAGAGAAGGAAGGGCCAGTACTGTCCCCCCTACCTTCCTCTATATCACATGAGAGAAGGAAGGGCCAGTACTGTCCCCTACCTTCCTCTATATCACATGAGAGAAGGGAAGGGCCAGTACTGTCCCCCTGCCTTCCTCTATATCACATGAGAGAAGGAAGGGCCAGTACTGTCCCCCCTACCTTCCTCTATATCACATGGAGAAGGAAGGCCAGTACTGTCCCCTGTCTTCCTCTATATCACATGAGAGAAGGAAGGGCCAGTACTGTCCCCCCTACCTTCCTCTATATCACATGAGAGAAGGAAGGGCCAGTACTGTCCCCCCTCACCTCCTCTATATCACATGAGAAGGAAGGGGCCAGCACTGTCCCCTACCTTCCTCTATATCACATGAGAGAAGGAAGGGCCAGTACTGCCCCCTACCTTCCTCTATATCACATGAGAAGGAAGGGCCAGTACTGTCCCCCTGCCCTCTATATCACATGAGAGAGGAAGGGCCAGTACTGTCCCCTACCTTCCTCTATATCACATGGAGAAGGAAGGGCCAGTACTGTCCCCCCTGTCTTCCCTCTATATCACATGAGAGAAGGAAGGCCTGTACCTGTCCCATATCACTACCTTCCTCTATATCACATGAGAGAAGGAAGGGCCAGTACTGTCCCCCTACCTTCCTCTATATCACATGAGAGAAGGAA
>NW_025756771.1:0-6183 GCF_021184085.1 Oncorhynchus gorbuscha
TCTAACCACTAGGCTACCCTGCCGCCTCTACACTCTAACCACTAGGCTACCCTGCCGCCTCTACACTCTAACCACTAGGCTAACCTGCCGCCTCTACCCTCTAACCACTAGGCTACCCTGCCGCCTCTACGCTCTAACCACTAGGCTACCTACCTCCTCTACACTCTAACCACTAGGCTACCTGCCACCTCTACACTCTAACCACTAGGCTACCCTACCTCCTCTACACTCTACCCACTAGGCTACCCTGCCGCCTCTACATTCTAACCACTAGGCTACGCTGCCACCTCTACACTCTAATCACTAGGCTACCCTGCCGCCTCTACATTCTAACCACTAGGCTACGCTGTCGTTACATCCATTCCTGTGGCGGTCCTCATGAGAGCCAGTTTCATCATATTGCTTGATGGTTGTTGCGACTGCAATTTTCAAAGTCCCTTGACATTTTCTGTGTTGTCTGACCTACTGCTTTGTGTAATGTATTGTTGTCTCTTTGTGGTGTTGTCTGATGTATTGTTGTCTGATGTATTGTTGTCTCTTTGTGGTGTTGTCTGATGTATTGTTGTCTGATGTATTGTTGTCTCTTTGTATTGTTGTCTGATGTATTGTTTGTCTGATGTATTGTTGACTGATGTATTGTTGTCTCTTTGTGGTGTTGTCTGATGTATTGTTGTCTCTTTGTGGTGTTGTCTGATGTATTGTTGTCTCTTTGTGGTGTTGTCTGATGTATTGTTGTCTGATGTATTGTTGTCTGATGTATTGTTGTCTGATGTATTGTTGTCTCTTTTGTATTGTTGTCTGATGTATTGTTGTCTCTGTGGTGTTGTCTGATTTATTGTTGTCTGATGTATTGTTGTCTGATGTATTGTTGTCTCTGTGGTGTTGTCTGATGTATTGTTGACTCTTTGTGGTGTTGTCTGATGTATTGTTGACTCTTTGTGGTGTTGTCTGATTTATTGTTGTCTGATGTATTGTTGTCTGATGTATTGTTGTCTCTGTGGTGTTGTCTGATGTATTGTTATCTGGTGTATTGTTGTCTCTGTGGTGTTGTCTGATGTATTGTTGACTGATGTATTGTTGTCTGATGTATTGTTGTCTCTTTGTGGTGTTGTCTGATGTATTGTTGTCTGATGTATTGTTGTCTGATGTATTGTTGTCTGATGTATTGTTGTCTCTTTGTGGTGTTGTCTGATGTATTGTTGTCTGATGTATTGTTGTCTGATGTATTGTTGTCTCTTTGTGATGTTGTCTGATGTATTGTTGTCTGATGTATTGTTGTCTCTTTGTGGTGTTGTCTGATGTATTGTTGTCTGATGTATTGTTGTCTGATGTATTATTATCTGATGTATTGTTGTCTGATGTATTGTTGTCTGATGTATTGTTGTCTCTTTGTGGTGTTGTCTGATGTATTGTTGTCTGATGTATTGTTGTCTGATGTATTGTTGTCTCTTTGTGGTGTTGTCTGATGTATTGTTGTCTGATGTATTGTTGTCTGATGTATTGTTGTCTCTTTGTGGTGTTGTCTGATGTATTGTTGTCTGATGTATTGTTGTCTGATGTATTGTTGTCTGATGTATTGTTGTCTCTTTGTGGTGTTGTCTGATGTGCACCAAGTTGTTGTAATGTTGTGTTGCTGCCATGCTGTGTTGTTGTCTTTAGGTCTCTCTTTATGTAGTGTTGTGTTGCTCCTTTGCTGTGTTGTTGTCTTTAGGTCTCTCTTTATGTAGTGTTGCTGCCATGCTGTGTTGTTGTCTTTAGGTCTCTCTTTATGTAGTGTTGCTGCCATGCTGTGTTGTTGTCTTTAGGTCTCTCTTTATGTAGTGTTGTGTTGCTGCCATGCTGTGTTGTTGTCTGTAGGTCTGTCTTTATGTAGTGTTGTGTTGCTGCCATGCTGTGTTGTTGTCTGTAGGTCTCTCTTTATGTAGTGTTGTGTTGCTGCCATGCTGTGTTGTTGTCTGTAGGTCTCTCTTTATGTAGTGTTGTGTTGCTGCCATGCTGTGTTGTTGTCTGTAGGTCTGTCTTTATGTAGTGTTGTGTTGCTCCTTTGCTGTGTTGTTGTCTTTAGGTCTCTCTTTATGTAGTGTTGCTGCCATGCTGTGTTGTTGTCTTTAGGTCTCTCTTTATGTAGTGTTGCTGCCATGCTGTGTTGTTGTCTTTAGGTCTCTCTTTATGTAGTGTTGTGTTGTCTCTCTTTATGTAGTGTTGTCTTTAGGTCTCTCTTTATGTAGTGTTGTGTTGTCTCTCTTTATGTAGTGTTGTGTTGTCTCTCTTTATGTAGTGTTGTGTTGCTGCCATGCTGTGTTGTTGTCTTTAGGTCTGTCTTTATGTAGTATTGTGTTGCTGCCATGCTGTGTTGTTGTCTTTAGGTCTGTCTTTATGTAGTGTTGTGTCGTCTCTCTTTATGTAGTGTTGTGTCGTCTCTCTTGTTGTGATGTGTGTTTTGTCTATATCTTTAATTCCCAGCCCCCGTCCCTGCAGGAGTCCTTTTGCCTTTAGGGAGGCCGTCATTGTAAATAAGAATGTGTTCTTTAACTGACTTGCCTAGGTAAATAAAAAGGTTAAATTAATATATACATCTATATACAGTATATTATACTCTATTGGCACATGTGCTTTGGAACTATCCAAATCAAGTGAAACACAAGTTGAGCTTCGTTGACAGTCTACAGACTATCTACCTCACATTCAACTATGTATCAACTGATGAACCCTTTAGTTTCCCCTCTGTAGATATGCTTTGGGACGATCGTTGACAGTCTACAGACTATCTACCTCACATTCAACTATGTATCAACTGATGAACCCTTTAGTTTCCCCTCTGTAGATATGCTTTGGGACGATCGTTGACAGTCTACAGACTATCTACCTCACATTCAACTATGTATCAACTGATGAACCCTTTAGTGTCCCCTCTGTAGATATTAGGACGATCCATATAAAGACTGTTTATTTAAGTTAATATGCAGTAATCACTCAACACATCCTAAATCTGTAACTGTTGTTGGGATGAATGACATGGCCATTTTAGGAGCAGATGGAGAAATGCACCAAGAGGGGAACAAACTGTCACTATATTTAAACTTGCCTTTCCTGTTGGGAAACAAACTGTCACTATATTTTAAACTTGTCTTTCCTGTTGGGAAACAAACTGTCACTATATTTAAAGTTGTTTTTCCTGTTGGGAAACAAACTGTCACTATATTTAAAGTTGTTTTTCCTGTTGGGAAACAAACTGTCACTATATTTAAAGTTGTTTTTCCTGTTGGGAAACAAACTGTCACTATATTTTAAACTTGTCTTTCCTGTTGGGAAACAGTCACTATATTTAAACTTGTCTTTCCAGTTGGTAAACAAACTGTCACTATATTTAAACTTGTCTTTCCTGTTGGGAAACAATCTGTCACTATATTTAAACTTGTCTTTCCTGTTGGTGATGAAGAAACGCATCAGAGGCATAGTTTTAAGGTTAATATTTGAATGAACCCCTTAGAGTCTGGGTCAACCTATAGAATATTGACCCAGTCCTCATGCTCCTCCTCAGTCATCCAGGTGAAGAGGCTGGAGTGGGACCTCTATAACATTGACCCAGTCCTCAGGCTCCTCCTCAGTCATCCAGGTGAAGAGGCTGGAGTGGGACCTCTAGAACATTGACCCAGTCCTCATGCTCCTCCTCAGTCATCCAGGTGAAGAGGCTGGAGTGGGACCTCTAGAACATTGACCCAGTCCTCAGGCTCCTCCTCAGTCATCCAGGTGAAGAGGCTGCTGTTGGACCTCTATAACATTGACCCAGTCCTCAGGCTCCTCCTCAGTCATCCAGGTGAAGAGGCTGCAGTGGGACCTCTAGAACATTGACCCAGTTCTCAGGCTCCTCCTCAGTCATCCAGGTGTAGAGGCTGCAGTTGGACCCTCATGCACACAAAAACACAAGCACGCAGATAAACACACACACAGGTACTTTACAGGTCAGTGATTGGAATGGAAGATGGGTTAGAAGAGGCAGAATGGTCCAGGGACTATAGAGACAGTTCTGTTAGAAGAGACAGAATGTTACAAGAACTATAGAGACAGTCCTGTTAGAAGAGACAGAATGGTCCAGGGACTATAGAGGCAGAATGGTCCAGGGACTATAGAGGCAGAATGGTCCAGGGACTATAGAGACAGAATGGTCCAGGGACTATAGAGACAGAATGGTCCAGGGACTACAGAGACAGAATGGTCCAGGGACTATAGAGACAGAATGGTCCAGGGACTAATGGTCCAGGGACTATAGAGACAGAATGGTCCAGGGACTATAGAGACAGAATGGTCCAGGGACTATAGAGACAGAATGGTCCAGGGACTATAGAGATAGAATGGTCCAGGGACCATAGAGACAGAATGGTCCAGGGACCATAGAGACAGAATGGTCCAGGGACTATAGAGACAGAATGGTCCAGGGACTATAGAGACAGAATGGTCCAGGGATCTTCTGTTTTTTGGGAACATTACCAGAGACGGTCTTCCTATTTTTAGGTCGGCCTATGTATCACACACACACACACACGGCCAGGCACTATATGTATCACACACACACACACACACACACACACACACACACACACACACACACACACACACACACACACACACACACACACACACACACACACACACCACACACACCACACACACACACACACACACACACACACACACACACACACACACACACATCCCATCCTCCTCGTTCTCTTAGCAGCTCCTTCCAGGAATCCTGGTCTGCTGATTGCTGCATTTAAAGAGATTGAATAAGAGGGCGAGAGAGGGAGAGGGGCGAGAGAGAGAGAGAGAGGAAGAGAGAAATAGAGAGAGAAGACCAGTGGAACTAAAAGTACATGAAAGTGAAGTCATTAATCTTTGCCTTCCCCTCCACTTCTCCTCATCTTCCCCTCCTCCCTGTCTCCTCTCCCCCTCTCTCTCTCCTTCTCCTCCCATCCTCTCCCTCTCTCCTGTTCTGTCCTCAATCCTCTCCCCCTCTCTCCTGTTGTCCTCCTCTTTCTCCTCCTCTTCTCTCCACTTCTCCTCCCATCCTCTCCCCCTCTCTCTCCTGTTCTGTCCTCCTCCTCTTCTCCTCCCATCCTCTCCCCCTCTCTCCTCCTCCTCCTCCTCCCTCCTCTCCTCCCATCCATCTCCTGTTCTGTCTCCTCTCCTCTCCACTTCCAATCCTCTCCCCCTCTCTCCTGTTGTCTTCCTCTTTCCTCCCCCATCCTCTCCTCCTCTCTCCTGTTCTGTCCTCCTCTCCTCTCCACTTCTCCTCAATCCTCTCCCCTCTCTCCGGTTGTCTTCCTCTTCCTCCCATCCTCTCCCTCCCCCTCTCTCCTGTTCTGTCCTCCTCCTCTTCTCCTCCCATCTTTCCCCCTCTCCCTCCTCCTCCCTCCCTCTTCTCTTCTCCTCCCATCCTCTCCTCCCTCTCTCCTGTTCTGTCCTCCTCCTCCTCTTCTCTCCTCTCCTCCCATCCCTCTCCTCCCTCTCTCCTGTTCTGTCCTCCCCTCCTCCCTCCTCCTCTTCTCCTCTCCTCCCATCCCCTTCCCCTCTCTCCTTGTTCTGTCCTCCTCCTCCTCCCCTCCTCTTCTCCTCTCCTCCCATCCTCTCCCCCTCTCTCCTGTTCTGTCCTCCTCCTCCTCTCATTACATTTACATTTAAGTCATTTATCAGACGCTCTTATCCAGAGCGACTTACAAATTGGTGCATTCACCTTATGACATCCAGTGGAACAGCCACTTTACAATAGTGCATCTAAATATTTTAAGGGGGGGGTGAGAAGGATTACTTTATCCTATCCTAGGTATTCCTTAAAGAGGTGGGGTTTCAGGTGTCTCCGGAAGGTGGTGATTGACTCCGCTGTCCTGGCGTCGTGAGGGAGTTTGTTCCACCATTGGGGGGCCAGAGCAGCGAACAGTTTTGACTGGGCTGAGCGGGAACTGTACTTCCTCAGTGGTAGGGAGGCGAGCAGGCCAGAGGTGGATGAACGCAGTGCCCTTGTTTGGGTGTAGGGCCTGATCAGAGCCTGGAGGTACTGAGGTGCCGTTCCCCTCACAGCTCCGTAGGCAAGCACCATGGTCTTGTAGCGGATGCGAGCTTCAACTGGAAGCCAGTGGAGAGAGCGGAGGAGCGGGGTGACGTGAGAGAACTTGGGAAGGTTGA
>NW_025756772.1:0-6182 GCF_021184085.1 Oncorhynchus gorbuscha
TTGTCAAAGAATTGAATGTTAATTTCTCTACCATAGCAGCAACCTCCAACGTTTTCAGAGGTTTGCAGCACATCCAACTTCGGCCTCACAAATGCAGTCCGTGTGCTAACCACGCCCAGGGACCCTCCATCCGACTTCTTCCCTGCAGGATCATCTGAGACCAGCTACCCAGGCAGCTGATGAAACTGATGGGTATTTCTGTCTGTAACAAATCAAATCAAAATTAATTTGTCACTTGCGCCGAATACAACAAGAGTGACCTTTTTACCGTGAAATTCTTACTTACAATCCCTAAACCAACAGCGCAGTTCAAGAAGAGTTAAGAAAATATTTACCAAATAGACTAAAGTAAAAATTATAATAAAAAGTAACAAAATAAGAGGCTATAGACAGGGGTACTGGTACCCGAGTCAGTGTAAAGAGTACTGGTTAGTTGAGGTAATTTGTACATGTAGGTGGGGTGAAGTGACTACGCATAGATAATAAACAGCGAATAACAGCAGTGTACAAAAGGGAGGGGGTCAATGTAAATAGTCCGGTAGTGATTTGATTAATTGTTCAGCAGCTTATGGCGGAAGAAGCTGTCGAGAGCATTTTGGTCCTAGACTTGGCGTTCCGGCACCGCTTGCCATGCAGTAGCAGAAAACAGTCTATAATTTGGGTGACTGGAGTCTGACAATTTTATGGGCTTTCCTCTGACACCGCCTATTATATAGGTCCTGGAGTGTACTGGACCGTACGCACTACCCTCTGTAGCGCCTTACGTTCAAATGCCGAGCAGTTGTCACCAGGCAGTGATGCAGCCGGTCAGGATGCTCTCGATGGTGCAGCTGTAGAACCTTTGGGGATCTGGGGACCCATGCCAAATCTGGTCAGTCTCCTGTGGGGGAAAAGGTTTTGTCGTGCCCTCTTCACAACTGTCTTGGTATGTTTGGACCATGATAGTTCGTTGGTGATGGACACCAATGAACTTGAAACTCTCGACCACCTCCACTACAGCCCTGTCAATGTTAATGGGGGCCTGTTCAGCCCACCTTTTCTGTAGTCCACAATCAGGGTCCTTTGTCTTGCTCACATTGAGAGTTTGCTGTCCTGGCACCACACTGCCAGTTCTCTGATCTCCTCCCCTATAGGCCGTTTCATCAATGTTGGTGATCAGGCCTACCACTGTTGTGTTGTCAGCAATCTTAATGATGGCGTTTGAGTCTTGTTTGGCCACGCAGTCGTGGTGAACAGGGAGTACAGGAGGAGACTAAGTACACACCCTGAGGGGCCCCAGTGTTGAGGATCAGGCGTTGCAGATGTGATGTTGCCTACTCTTATCACCTGGGGGCGGCCCATCAGGAAGTCCAGGATCAGTTGCAGAGGAGGTGTTTAGTTCCAGAGTCCTTAGCTTAGTGATGAGCTTCATGGGCACTATGGTGTTGAACGCTGAGCTGTAGTCAATGAACAGCATTCTCACATAGGTGTTCCATTTGTCCGGGTGGGAAAGGGCAGTGTGGAGTGCGATTGAGATTGGGTCATCTGTGGATCTGTTGGAGCGGGATGCAAAGTGGAGACTGGTAATCCGTCTGGCACAGCGGCTTTGTGAATGTTGACCTGTTTAACGTTTTTGTTCACATCGGCTACCGAGAGCGTTATCACAGTCATCCAGAACAGTTGGTGCTCTCATGCATGCTTCAGCATTGCTTGCTCTCAAAGCGAGCATAAAGGCATTTAGCTCGTCTGGTAGGCTCACGTCACTCGCGTCTGAGTTTCCCTTTGAAGTCAATAATATAGTCATCAGGACTATATGGGGCCATGTTCAAACCCTGGCCAAACCCCTGATATACACAGTAAATAGGCCTATATGGTCTATGACTCTATGCACTGTAACAACTGCTGTCTATGGCTTTAATGAATAAATGTACTGTATTCACAGGTTAACATATAACATTAAAATGACAGTGGGATTTCACAAATTACTCAGTAAATTGTAGATATCCATAAAAAGGAACTACTGTACTTTGCTGGTAAATGTTTGAGGACCCAAGACACCCACAGCCTACACATTGCTACACAATTTGGGGCTCCTGATCTGAACAAATAGAAGGCTCTTTGGCTGTGTACTGTGGATGCCAATGCCCTGAGTCTACAGCTGCAGAAAACAGCTGCCTGTAACAGGGTTGGGTTGGACTGAACAGGGGGCAGTGGGGAGGACATGAGGGGCTTGACTGTTGTCTTGATTCCTTCCGTCCTTTCCTCTCAGCTGGTCTTCCGCTTTCTCCGTCTTCCTCTCTGTCCTGACAAAAGAATCCTGTCTTCCAGAAAAAAGGGTCAGCGATTGGTAACTACTTCCACGCATGTGGACACAACTGCTCCCTCTGTGGCAGTGTGAGTGTGGGAAGTCACCAGGAAGCTAATCACCACTAGACCGGAACATCCAGACATTGATTTATCTTACAGTTAGAAACACCATGGACAAATATCGAGATAATCGCTCATTGACAGACATGATGTCTTTCTCTCACCAGGATCCAGGAACCGTGAGCCTTTTCATTTCAATTTCAACATTGACACATTGAATACATAACAGTCAGATACATCTGCACTGTCACACGTTAACTTACAACAATTTTGGTGCTTGTCCCTTTGTGTTCTGTATATAAATGTAACACAGCAATCCACAAAGAGAGGTGAACTGAATGCGTGAAATCTCCTGTAGGGCTGGCTAGTTAAAATCAATGCTTGCAATTTGCATGGTTCAGTCAGATGTCTGTTGTTCCCTGTTGGCTTGCAGAAACTCCTGTTGGAATTGATTTGAATAAAATTATGCCTTTCACACCCCAAGGAACTTGATTGTTGACAAAATGCCAGGTAGCCAGGACGATATTTGTACTCAACTCTACATAAGAATCAGACATACTGTATCTACATAGCTCCATATTCCAGGGCAGTTGTCATGGTTAAGCTCTGAGGGCTGCAGTATCTAGTGAGAAATTAAAAGGTGATTCTTAACACATCCATCAATCACTCTCACAAGTGGTAGAAGATGAGGTGGTGATGATCTGATCTGACAGTCATTTACAAAAACACCCTTTCTGTTCAATCTAACAGCTGCCACACTCACGCACACGCACCTCATCATTTATCTCAGACTGGGAGAAAACAGTTTTAAAGTCATTGGAATGCAGTTTTTCTTGCGATGGAAACAGAAAAACAATTGACACGGTAGAGAAAAATGCAATCACTGGCGTATAGAGTTACATGTGTCATTGACCAGCGAGTGTCATGTGACTGACCAGGACAGACACCGATCCTGCCAGCGATGCGGCTATGGACCCAGTACACTTACTATGGCCCTCCCGCTAGGTTTATCACCATTAAAACACAGCAGAGACAAATAACAAGGCTCCTCCTACACACCAACTCATTGGCATGACAACAGACATGAGACCATAGGGACAGCAAGACAGCACAAACAGATATGGAAACCAGGCTACAGTTTATTTACCCTTATTTGCCCAGATGTTCATTGGCAGTCCAAACATGGAGGTCTCTAACCCTGACATGAACCACTGACTTGCATCACAAATGGCCCCTTTGGGACATAAGCCCAGACTTTTACTTAATGGAGCCCATCACTTTAGAAACTAAAGCTGAGCTGATTCAAACAATCTCCTCAGGATCTAAATAATGTCATTAGTAGATTATCTTAACTAACTGGCTCACTGAAGCTGACTGACTGGCTGACTGGAGCAGGCAGGAATAGATAGAGAAGTATAGCATCTGCATCCCAAATGACACCTTATTCCCCTTTATAGTGCACTACGTTTGACCAGGGCCCATTGGGCTATGGTTAAAATAAGTGCACGGTGTGGGAGCTTAGGGTTCCATTTGGGACCTACATCAAGTCCTTTCTTCCACATGATTAATTAACGAAAAAAAGCAATTCTGATATGCAGATTTAATTGCCATTTTGAGAGGTATCAGGTATCCTTCGGAAAGAGTTAACATGATGTAACAGATTACAAATGAAGTCATTTATGTCTGTTGGTCTCCATCAATGCAATCTGACATTAGAATTCAGCCTCAGAGTTTAAAGAATTCCTCTCTTAAAAAACACTCCTAAATGGAGAAACGAGGGATCAAACAATTATCATCAACATTGTAAAGCCATGATTCATATGACTATAGGTTCAACTGAGCCAGTAGAGTAGTGTCTTGCTGTGTGGTCTACTGTGCTCAGAAGAAGCAACAGTGTAGTTAATATTTTCAGATGAGGCACTCATTCATTCATGTAAACCATATGAAAGTGCCATAAATATGAATGACAATAGTAAGGATTGAGAATGTTGCAGTGTTGTATAACACCAGCCAAAACACTCACACACAAATAAACAGTGTGTTCGAGCCATAACTGAATGCAAATGCAGAATCTACGGTACCTCCATAAGGATGTCAGTGTCTTTATCCCAAATGGTACCTACATTTAACATTTACATTACATTTAAGTCATTTAGCAGACGCTCTTATCCAGAGCGACTTACAAATTGGTGCATTCACCTTATGACATCCAGTGGAACAGCCACTTTACAATAGTGCATGTAAATATTTTAAGGGGGGGGGTGAGAAGGATTACTTTATCCTATCCTAAGTATTCCTTAAAGAGGTGGGGTTTCAGGTGTCTCCGGAAGGTGGTGATTGACTCCGCTGTCCTGAGCGTCGTGAGGGGAGTTTGTTCCACCATTGGGGAGCCAGGGCAGCGAACAGTTTTGACTGGGCTGAGGGGCGGGAACTGTACTTCCTCAGTGGTAGGGAGGCGAGCAGGCCAGAGGTGGATGAACGCAGTGCCCTTATTTGGGTGTAGGGCCTGATCAGAGCCTGGAGGTACTGAGGTGCCGTTCCCCTCACAGCTCCGTAGGCAAGCACCATGGTCTTGTAGCGGATGCGAGCTTCAACTGGAAGCCAGTGGAGAGAACGGAGGAGCGGGGGGTGACGTGAGAGAACTTGGGAAGGTTGAACACTAGACGGGCTGCGGCGTTCTGGATGAGTTGTAGGGGTTTAATGGCACAGGCAGGGAGCCCAGCCAACAGCGAGTTGCAGTAATCCAGACGGGAGATGACAAGTGCCTGGATTAGGACCTGCGCCGCTTCCTGTGTGAGGCAGGGTCGTACTCTGCGGATGTTGTAGAGCATGAACCTACAGGAACGGGCCACCGCCTTGATGTTAGTTGAGAACGACAGGGTGTTGTCCAGAATCACGCCAAGGTTCTTAGCGCTCTGGGGGAGGACACAATGGAGTTGTCAACCGTGATGGCGAGATCATGGAACGGGCAGTCCTTCCCCGGGAGGAAGAGCAGCTCCGTCTTGCCGAAGTTCAGCTTGAGGTGGTGATCCGTCATCCACACCGATATGTCTGCCAGACATGCAGAGATGCGATTAGCCACCTGGTCATCAGAAGGGGAAAGGAGAAGATTAATGTGTGTCGTCTGCATAGCAATGATAGAAGGAGAGACCATGTGAGGTTATGACAGAGCCAAGTGACTTGGTGTATAGCGAGAATAGGAGTGGGCCTAGAACAGAGCCCTGGGGACACCAGTGGTGAGAGCGCGTGGTGAGGGGAGACAGATTCTCGCCACGCCACCTGGCAGGGAGCGACCTGTCAGGTAGGCCCGCAATCAAGCGTGGGCCGCGCCGGAGATGCCCAACTCGGAGAGGGTGGAGAGGAGGATCTGATGGTTCACAGTATCGAAGGCAGCCCGATAGGTCTAGAAGGATGAGAGCAGAGGGAGAGAGTTAGCTTTAGCGGTGCGGAGCGCCTCCGTGATACAGAGAAGAGCAGTCTCAGTTGAATGACTAGTCTTGAAACCTGACTGATTTGGATCAAGGTCATTCTGAGAGAGATGGCGGGAGAGCTGACCAAGGACGGCACGTTCAAAGAGTTTTGGAGAGAAAGAAAGAAGGGATACTGGTCTGTAGTTGTTAACATCGGAGGGATAGAGTGTAGGTTTTTTCAGAAGGGGTGCAACTCTCGCTCTCTTGAAGACGGAAGGGACGTAGCCAGCGGTCAGGGATAAGTTGATGAGCGAGGTGAGGTAAGGGAGAAGGTCTCCGGAAATGGTCTGGAGAAGAGAGGAGGGGATAGGGTCGAGCGGGCAGGTTGTTGGGTGGCCGGCCGTCACAAGACGCGAGATTTCATCA
>NW_025756773.1:0-6182 GCF_021184085.1 Oncorhynchus gorbuscha
ACAACTACCACTACAGCAACATAATACATAACTACCTCAACTCCCACTACAGCAACATAATACATATCTACCACAACTACCACTACAGCAACATAATACATATCTACCTCAACTCCCACTACAGCAACATAATACATATCTACCACAACTACCACTACAGCAACATAATACATATCTACCCCTAACTCCCATTACAGCAACATATACATATCTACCACAACTACCACTACAGCAACATAATACATACCTACCATTACATCAACATACACATATCTACCTCAACTCCCACTACAGCAACATAATATATATCTACCTCAACTTACCACTACAGCAACATAATATATATCTACCTCAACTACCACTTTCACAGCAACATAATACATAACCACCTTAACTACCACCAGCAACATAATATATATCTACCTCAACTACCACTACAGCAACATAATATATCTACCTCAACTACCACTACAGCAAACATAATATATATCTACCCCAACTACCACTACAGCAACATATATATCTACCCCAACTCCCACTACAGCAACATAATACATAACTACCTCAACTACCACTACAGCAACATGTGCGTAATCTACCTCCACTACCACTACAGCAACATAATACATATCTACCTCAACTACCACTACAGCAACATATATATATCTACCTCAACTCCCACTACAGCAACATAATACATATCTACCTCAACTACCACTACAGCAACATAATACATAACTACTTAACTACCACTACAGCAACATAATATATATCTACCTCAACTACCACTACAGCAACATAATACATATCTACCTCAACTACCACTACAGCAACATAATATATATCTACCTCAACTACCACTACAGCAACATAATACATAACTACCTCAACTACCACTACAGCAACATAATATATATCTACCTCAACTCCCACTACAGCAGCATAATACATATCTACCTCAACTCCCACTACAGCAGCATAATACATATCTACCTCAACTCCCACTACAGCAACATAATACATATCTACCTCAACTCCCACTACAGCAGCATAATACATATCTACCTCAACTCCCACTACAGCAACATAATACATATCTACCTCAACTCCCACTACAGCAGCATAATACATATCTACCTCAACTCCCACTACAGCAACATAATATATATCTACCTCAACTACCACTACAGCAACATAATACATATCTACCTCAACTACCACTACAGCAACATAATACATATCTACTTCAATTACATCGTACCCCTGCACATCAACTCGGTACTGGTACCTGTGTATATAGCCAAGTTATCGTTACTCATTGTGAAGTTATTCCTCGTTTTATTTGTTTCTCTCTGCATTGTTGGACAGGACCCATATGTAAGTCATTCACTGTTAGTCTACACCTGTTGCCTACAATACATGTGACAAATAACATCGATTTTAATTTGATTTGACACAACACAACAACAACAGAACTACCAGCAACATTGTGGAACAATCGAATTGTCAATATGGTCCTTTCTGTCAGGCACCTGTTACTTCAATCCGACAAACAAATGACTGTACATTTGTCCTTCACGTAGTTAATACCATACCTTTTGTTAATACCATACCCTTAGTTACTACCATACCCTTAGTTAATACCATAACCTTAGTTAATACCATACCCTTAGTTAATACCATACCCTTAGTTAATACCATACCTTTAGTTAAAACCATACCCTTAGTTAATACCACACCCTTAGTTAAAACCATACCCTTAGTTAATACCACACCCTTAGTTAAAACCATACCCTTAGTTAAATCCACACCCTTAGTTAATACCATACCCTTAGTTAATACCACACCCTTAGTTACTACCATACCATTAGTTAATACCATACCTTTAGTTAAAACCATACCCTTAGTTAATACCATACCCTTAGTTAATACCATACCCTTAGTTAATACCATACCCTTAGTTAATACCACACCCTTAGTTAATACCATACCTTTTGTTAATACCATACCCTTAGTTAATACCATACCCTTAGTTACTACCATACCCTTAGTTAAAAACCATACCCTTAGTTAATACCACACCTTTAGTTAATACCATACCTTTGTTAATACCATACCCTTAGTTAATACCATACCTTTGTTAATACCATACCTTTGTTAATACCATACCTTTTGTTAATACCATACCCTTAGTTAAAACCATACCCTTAGTTAATACCACACCCTTAGTTAATACCATACCCCTTTGTTAATACCATACCCTTAGTTAATACCATACCATTAGTTAATACCATACCTCTTGTTAATACCATACCCTTAGTTAATACCATACATTTTGTTACTACCATACTTTGTTAATACCATACCCTTAGTTAATACCACACCCTTAGTTAATATCATACTTTTGTTAATACCATACCCTTAGTTAATACCATACCTTTTGTTAATACCATACCCTTAGTTACTACCTATACCCTTAGTTAAAAACCATACCTTAGTTAATACCACACCCTTAGTTAATACCATACCTTGTTAATACCATACCCTTAGTTAATACCATACCTTTTGTTAATACCATACCTTTTGTTAATACCATACCCTTAGTTAAAACCATACCTTAGTTAATACCACACCCTTAGTTAATACCATACCTTTTGTTAATACCATACCCTTTAGTTAATACCATACCCTTAGTTATACCATACTCTTGTTAATACCATACCCTTAGTTAATACCATACATTTTGTTAATACCATACCCTCTTTGTTAATACCATACCCTTAGTTAATACCATACCTTTTGTTAATACCATATCCTTAGTTAATACCATACCTTTTGTTAATACCATACCCTTAGTTAATACCATACCCTTAGTTAATATCATACCCTTAGTTACTACCATACCATTAGTTAATACCACACCCTTAGTTAATACCACACCCTTAGTTAATACCACACCCTTAGTTGATACCATACCCTTAGTTAATACCATACCCTTAGTTAATACCACACCCTTAGTTAATACCACACCCTTAGTTGATACCATACCCCTAGTTAATACCATACCCTTAGTTAATACCACACCCTTAGTTAATCCCATACCCGTAGTTAATACCATACCTTAGTTAATACTCACACCCTTAGTTGATGCCACCCTTAGTTAATACCATACCCCTTAGTTAAAACCAAACCCTTTAGTTAATACCATACCCGTAGTTAATACCATACCCTTAGTTAATACCATACCCCGTAGTTAATACCACACCCTTAGTTGATACCATACCCTTAGTTAATACCATACCCTTAGTTAATACCACACCCTTAGTTGATACCATACCCTTAGTTAAAACCATACCCTTAGTTAATACCATACCCGTAGTTAATAATTATACCCCTTAGTTGATGCCATACCTTAGTTGATACCATACCCTTAGTTAATACCATACCCTTAGTTAATACCATACCTTTTGTTAATACCATACCCTTAGTTACTACCATACCCTTAGTTAAAACCATACCCTTAGTTAATACCACACCCTTAGTTACTACCATACCTTTTGTTAATACCATACCCTTAGTTAATACCATACCCTTAGTTAATAGCATACCCTTAGTGACTACCATACTCCTTAGTTAATACCATACCCTTAGTTAATACCATACCTTTGTTAATACCATACCATAGTTACTACCATACCCTTAGTTAAAACCATACCCTTAGTTAATACCACACCCTTAGTTAATACCATACCTTTGTTAATACCATACCTTTGTTTAATACCATACCTTTTGTTAATACCATACCCTTAGTTAAAACCATACCCCTAGTTAATTCCACACCCTTAGTTAATACCATACCCTTAGTTAATACCATACCTTTTGTTAATACCATACCCTTAGTTACTACCATACCCTTAGTTAAAACCATACCCTTAGTTAATACCACACCCTTAGTTACTACCATACCTTTGTTAATACCATACCCTTAGTTAATACCATACCCTTTAGTTAATAGCATACCCTTAGTGACTACCATACCCTTAGTTAATACCATACCCTTAGTTAATACCATACCTTTTTGTTAATACCATACCCTTAGTTACTACCATGCACCCTTTAGTTAAAACCATACCCTTAGTTAATACCACACCCTCTTAGTTAATACATACCCTTAGTTAAAACCATACCCTAGTTAATTCCACACCCTTAGTTAATACCATACCTTTGTTAATAACATACCTTTGTTAATACCAATACCCTTAGTTAATACCATACCCTTAGTTAATACCATACCTTTTGTTAATACCATACCCCTTAGTTACTACCATACCCTTAGTTAAACCATACCCTTAGTTAATACCACACCCTTAGTTAATACCATGCCTTTTGTTAATACCATACCCTTTAGTTAATACCATAACCTTAGTTAATATCATACCTTTGTTAATACCATACCCTTAGTTAATACCATACCTTTTGTTAATACCATACCCTTAGTTAATACCATACCCTTAGTTAATACCATACCTTTGTTAATACCATACCTTTAGTTAATACCATACCATACCTTTGTTAATACCATACCCTTAGTTAATACCATACATTTTTGTTAATACCATACCCTTTAGTTATACCATACCCTTAGTTAATACCATACCTTTTGTTAATACCATACCCTTAGTTAATTTACCATACCTTTTGTTAATACCATACCCGTAGTTAATACCATACCCTTAGTTAATACCATACCCTTAGTTACTTTTAACATACCCTTAGTTAATACCACACCCTTAGTTAATACCATACACCTTTTGTTAATACCCATACCTTTTGTTAATACCATAATTTTTAGTTAATGCCATACCTTTTGTTAATACCATACCTTTAGTTAATACCATACCCTTAGTTAATACCATACTTTTGTTAATACCTATACCCTTAGTTACTACCATACCCCTTAGTTAAAACCATACCCCTTAGTTAATACCACCCTTAGTTAATACCATGCCTTTTGTTAATACCATACCCTTAGTTAATACCATAACCTTAGTTAATATCATACCTTTTGTTAATACCATACCCTTAGTTAATACCATACCTTTTGTTAATACCATACCCTTAGTTAATACCATACCCTTAGTTAATACCATACCTTTTTGAAGAATACCATACCTTTAGTTTAATACTATATACTACCTTTTGTTAATACCATACCCTTAGTTAATACCATACATTTTGTTAATACCATACCCTTAGTTAATACCATACCCTTAGTTATTTCCATACCTTTTGGTAATACCATACCCTTAGTTAATACCATACCTTTTATTTAATACCATACCGTGGTTATTACCATATATAGTTTAATACCTTGCCTTAGTTAAAATCCTTGCCTTAGTTACTACCATGCCATTGGTTAATACCACACCAACAGTTAATACACACCTTGGATTATTACCACACATGGTTGATGCCATACCTTAGTGTCCATACCTTTTGTTAATACCATACCTTAGTTACTACCACCCTTAGTTAAAACCATACCTTAGTTATTACCACACCCATAGTTAATACCATACCTTTTGTTAATACCACACCCTTAGTTGATACCACACCCTTAGTTAATACCACACCCTTAGTTAATACCATACCCGTAGTTAATACCATACCCTTAGTTAATACCACACCCTTAGTTGATACCACACCCTTAGTTAATACCATACCCTTAGTTGATACCATACCCTTAGTTGATACCATACCCTTAGTTAATACCATACCCGTAGTTAATACCATACCCTTAGTTGATACCATACCCTTAGTTGATACCATACCCGTAGTTAATACCATACCCTTAGTTAATACCATACCCTTAGTTGATACCATACCCTTAGTTGATACCATACCCGTAGTTAATACCATACCCTTAGTTAATACCATACCCTTAGTTGATACCATACCCTTAGTTGATACCATACCCTTAGTTGATACCATACCCTTAGTTGATACCATACCCTTAGTTAATACCATACCCTTAGTTGATACCATACCCTTAGTTGATACCATACCCTTAGTTAATACCATACCCGTAGTTAATACCATACCCTTAGTTGATACCATACCCTTAGTTGATACCATACCCGTAGTTAATACCATACCCTTAGTTAATACCATACCCTTAGTTG
>NW_025756774.1:0-6181 GCF_021184085.1 Oncorhynchus gorbuscha
TCAAATTCAACAGAGGGATGCATTTCTTGGAGAACCAATTGTTTGTTAAAATTAATTTATGGTGGCCTCGCGAGTGGAGCAGAGGTCTAAGGCACTGCATCGCAGTGCTTTTTTTATTTGTATTTTTTTTAACCTTTATTTTACTAGGCAACAACGCACCCACTGCCAGCTAGCCTACTTCAGCAGTACTGTATCATTTTAATCATTTTAGTCAATAAGATTCTTGCTACGTAGCTTAACTTTCTGAACATTCGAGACGTGTAGTCCACTTGTCATTCCAATCTCCTTTGCATTAGCGTAGCCTCTTCTGTAGCCTGTTAACTATGTGTCTGTTTATCCCTGTTCTCTCCTCTCTGCACAGACCATACAAACGCTCCACACCGCGTGGCCGCGGCCACCCTAATCTGGTGGTCCCAGCGCGCACGACCCACGTGGAGTTCCAGGTCTCCGGTAGCCTCTGGAATTGCCGATCTGCGGTCAACAAGGCAGAGTTCATCTCAGCCTATGCCTCCCTCCAGTCCTCGACTTGGCACTAACGGAAACATGGATCACCACAGACAACACTGCTACTCCTACTGCTCTCTCTTCGTCCGCCCACGTGTTCACGCACACCCGAGAGCTTCTGGTCAGCGGGGTGGTGGCACCGATCCTCATCTCTCCCAAGTGGTCATTCTCTCTTTCTCCCTTACCCATCTGTCTATCGCCTCCTTTGAATTCCATGCTGTCACAGTTACCAGCCCTTTCAAGCTTAACATCCTTATCATTTATCGCCCTCCAGGTTCCCTCAGAGAGTTCATCAATGAGCTTGATGCCTTGATAAGCTCCTTTCCTGAGGACGGCTCACCTCTCACAGTTCTGGGCGACTTAAACCTCCCCACGTCTACCTTTGACTCATTCCTCTCTGCCTCCTTCTTTCCACTCCTCTCCTCTTTTGACCTCACCCTCTCACCCTCCCCCCCTACTCACAAGGCAGGCAATATGCTCGACCTCATCTTTACTAGATGCTGTTCTTCCACTAACCTCATTGCAACTCCCCTCCAAGTCTCCGACCACTACCTTGTATCCTTTTCCCTCTCGCTCTCATCCAACACCTCCCACACTGCCCCTACTCGGATGGTATCGCGCCGTCCCAACCTTCGCTCTCTCTCCCCCGCTACTCTCTCCTCTTCCATCCTATCAACTCTTCCCTCCGCCCAAACCTTCTCCAACCTATCTCCTGATTCTGCCTCCTCAACCCTCCTCTCCTCCCTCTCTGCATCCTTTGACTCTCTATGTCCCCTATCCTCCAGGCCGGCTCGGTCCTCCCCTCCCGCTCCGTGGCTCGATGACTCATTGCGAGCTCACAGAACAGGGCTCCGGGCAGCCGAGCGGAAATGGAGGAAAACTCGCCTCCCTGCGGACCTGGCATCCTTTCACTCCCTCCTCTCTACATTTTCCTCCTCTGTCTCTGCTGCTAAAGCCACTTTCTACCACGCTAAATTCCAAGCATCTGCCTCTAACCCTAGGAAGCTCTTTGCCACCTTCTCCTCCCTCCTGAATCCTCCCCCCCTCCCTCCTCCCTCTCTGCAGACGACTTTGTCAACCATTTTGAAAAGAAGGTCGACGACATCCGATCCTCGTTTGCTAAGTCAAACGACACCGCTGGTTCTGCTCACACTGCCCTACCCTGTGCTCTGACCTCTTTCTCCCCTCTCTCTCCAGATGAAATCTCGCGTCTTGTGACGGCCGGCCCCCCAACAACCTGCCCGCTTGACCCTATCCCCTCCCCTCTTCTCCAGACCATTTCCGGAGACCTCCTCCCTTACCTCACCTCGCTCATCAACTCATCACTGACCGCTGGCTACGTCCCTTCCGTCTTCAAGAGAGCGAGAGTTGCACCCCTTCTGAAAAAACCTACACTCGATCCCTCCGATGTCAACAATTACAGACCAGTATCCCTTCTTTTCTTTTCTCTCCAAAACTCTTGAACGTGCGTCCTTGGCCAGCTCTCCCGCTATCTCTCTCTGAATGACCTTCTTGATCCAAATCAGTCAGGTTTCAAGACTAGTCATTCAACTGAGACTGCTCTCCTCTGTATCACGGAGGCGCTCCGCACTGCTAAAGCTAACTCTCTCTCCTCTGCTCTCATCCTTCTAGATCTATCGGCTCGCCTCCCTACCACTGAGGAAGTACAGCTCCCGCTCAGCCCAGTCAAAACTGTTCGCTGCTCTGGCCCCCCAATGGTGGAACAAACTCCCTCACGACGCCAGGACAGCGGAGTCAATCACCACCTTCCGGAGACACCTGAAACCCCACCTCTTTAAGGAATACCTAGGATAGGATAAGTATTCCCTCTCCCCCCTTTAAGATTTAGATGCACTATTGTAAAGTGACTGTTCCACTGGATGTCATAAGGTGAATGCACCAATTTGTAAGTCGCTCTGGATAAGAGCATCTGCTAAATGACTTAAATGTAAATGTAAATGTCAGTTAAGAACAAGTTCTTATTTTCAATGACGGCCTAGGAACAGTGGGTTAACTGCCTGTTCAAGGGCAGAACGACAGATTTTGTACCTTGTCAGCTCAGGGATTTGAACTTGCAACCTTTCGGTTACTAGTCCAATGCTCTAACCACTAGGCTACCCTGCCGCCCCACTACAGACCAGGGTTCGATCCAGCTGGCCTTGACTGGGAGACCCATGAGGCGGCGTACAATTTGCCCAGCATCGTCCGGTTTAGGAGAGGGTTTGGCAGGCCGAGATTTCCTTGTCCCATCGAGCTCTATCGACTCCTGTTGTGTCAAGAAGCAATGCGGTGTTTCTGGGACGCATGGCTCTCAACCTTCCCCTCTCCTGAGTCCGTACGGGAGTTGCAGCAATTGGACAAGACTGTAACCACCAATTGGAAACAATGAAAGAAGAATCTGGGTGAGAATCCACAGGCCGGATTGAAGTGGGCCCTACTCCCCCCCTGGTCTAGATAATTGACATTTAAAGGTTAAAAAATGAGATAGGCCTATGTGGACACCGGCATAGCAGATGTTTTGGTGGTGTTGGAGGTGGAACTATGTTAGAGCCATCAAATTGGTGAGCGATCATCTTGTGATCATTGTCATGAAGCCACACCCGCCCAACTCGTGTTAGATGTTCAGAACGAGAAAATTTAGTTGTATACAAATAATTACACTCAAATTGAAAAATCATGACATGAAATAATCAAGATTTATATCATCCTAATGGAGGTGTAGATAACATCTCACATTCCAGTGTTCCAACTTGTAAACAAAGCTGCATGGGATTTCAGTTAATGTGACTCAGTGCAGCCAATAGCAATGTCCGCTTTAGGTATAATGCTAGGAGCCACTGAATTTGACAGCTCTAAGGTAGTTGCACCTTCGATACCGCCAAAACAACCACTATCCAAATGTCGGCTTTAGCGGATCTGATTGAATAGAGCCCATCATTTGTACAAATTTGACAAACCGTTTGTTAGCTCTTAGATGATAACACACTCAGACGTTTATCTTTTCCAGTGACGAAGGAATGGAAGTCTCATGGTAGGGTAGGGTATTTAAGGTATTTTCTACTTCTACCATGGGCAAATATGTATAGAACGTTTGTTTGAATCAAAATGGGTGCCATCAAAAAGTGATTGAAATCAAATGGAACTACCCAATAGACAAATCCCATGATAGGACTAAAGGCTTGGGAATTGGGAAGTAAGTGACGTGCCCCCACAATGACATGACATAACAAGGGGGCGTTTTCACACCGTGTTCTGGCAAAGCCTATATGACAGGCCGAGATAGCGGCTAGATAGAAGTTAACAGTGGAAAAAGACTTCCCTCTGTCCAAAATGTTCTGTAGGAAGCATAAAACCCCGAATACAGAGCATTGGTAAGGAATTATCTGTTTTCGGTCTAGAATGAGGCAAACACCTCCCCCTTTCATGAGAACCAGGAAGTACCGGGAGTAGAAGCCGAGGTGGCTCTGTGGTCTCAGAGCAAATTGCACTCTGTTTGCCACTTAGGCTAGATCCAGGGCTGGTCTGCACATGTGCACAAGTTCCCTGCTCTGCTGGTGAGTTGCCCACAGGTTAGTAGGATGCTCGTTCACCAGTGGTGCCCGATGGCGCGAGTCCCCTTTTCATTGTTTTTTCGCTCTGTGTCCTTGTCATGTTGCCTGGATAGAGCAGAGGCTTTTTTATTGAAAAGAGGAGTGTTAACACACTGGAACATGGGGACAATGCATGGTGACGACTGACAATTGCTCTTCCTGCCCCGGCTGCTTGAACTAGAGCCAGGGGGAGATCCATAGCACAGCACTCGGGGATAGGGTGGATTCTCTGTGTCTTACATGAGAGTGAACGCATGAAAATGGGTCCCTGCACAAAGGGAAAGGTTTAAGGAGTACAGATGTGCCCTTCCCCGTAGTGGGGAGGGGGGAGTCTGTGCTCTACTGGACAGGTGGCAGGCAAGAACACGAGCTGAACTGTTGGCCGCTCTGCCGCAGGGGGCATACCCCTAGAAGTTTGCACTTCTGCCGCATGGCAGCGACAACAAACAGTTCCTTTGGCTCGACTGGAGCGTCAAGGAAATCGTCTTTCTTTTTGTCCAACAGGCTGGAGAGGTTGAGCCACAAGGCTCTCTCCCCTACCACTGCAAGACTCATGGCACTGCCACAGCCTTGAATGGCGCTTCTGGAAGCTCCGAGGTTGAGCTCTCATCCAAAAGGTCTGGGTTAAGCTTGCCAATCGATAGGGGATTGTGTATATCTTGCATCAAATTGGCCTAGTAAGCCAGTAGTACGGACGTAACATTCATCGCTCGGACAGAACAGCAGATATGTATATCTTTTTGTAGATAGACGCGGAGAATTAGGGAGAGAAGTGCCTGTCATTGACGATAGTGGCTTGTTGAGGCCCAGCTCATCCATGTCCTTGGCATTCATGTTGCCGTGTGATGCTAGCTACAACAGGAGATGAAAGAATAAAGCGGTGAAGCAAATTCTTACCCTTTCGGTAAAGTCACCACACCCAAAAGACGAGCTGATAACCCTGCACTTGGCGGTGTAACCTTAACGTCACACTGTGATCAGTTAAACAGGAAACAGATCAAGTCATGCTGAGGAGAGCTAAGTAGAACTTTTCTGTGAGGTATATATATATAGGTAGAGGTGAGAATGATCAGAGGGCAGGCAAGCGGCTCTTATAGTGCTGTCAAGACAACTGGAAACTCTGGGGGAAAAACAAGGTCAAATTATGAAGTCAGTGATCTTCAGGTCGGAAAGTCGGAGTTCTAGAAAGATGGCAAAGTTTCCGACTTGGAATTCAGAGTTTGATGACCGTTCGATGACCGTTCAAATAATTTCCCCAGTCTGAGCTCTTATTATGAACGCGGCATTGGTATGAGGGAAGGAGCTCCCTTATCCTCCACTTACCTGTCTCCGATAGGCACGTATGATTGGTCTTTCGAGCTACTGAGGAGATTCTGGTAAATCCACTGTGAGATGTTGAAACAAATAATTGAAAGGGAACTAAATCATTATATGGTAGGTCTTGTGTGGGCTTGATAAGGAGGCAACATGCGGATTCTATTTTAACAACCCAATATAGACAACGTTGGATCAGTGCTGCTTTTGAAATGAACACTACTTGTCCCCTGAACAAAAGAGGGATTAAAGCAGAGATCTGTACTACATTAGATGGTTGATTGGAGGAAGTGAGCTGTTGACAGCAACACATTGAAATCCAAAGGATATATTTGTCTTTTTTCTCAAAGCTGAGATGTATCCACCCACAGTTGTCTATATATTTAGAACTGTTAGGCTTTTTGTGTATTGGACAGCAAGAGCCTTTCGCAAGCATAAAATACTAATGCCAGCCTAATAATATTCATGTTTCATATAATATCCCTTATTCTCTGATGGCGGTTGGCATACCAACTGAACAAGCTTCTCTTGAGCCAAGAGTCTTGGCTCCTAGTTATATTTCCAGAATGTCAATTATCTTTCCTTCTTGGCATTGATAGAATAAGCTCAAACTCAGGTTGGGCTTAGAGCGTTTCAGTTGTATTTTTGTTAAATAAATGTCTCCACCTCCTTGCATTGCAATATATTTTTTAAGCTGTAATGTTGCCCTGAAATGTTTGTGCTAGTTTCGTAAATGTGTGATATTTCACATGCATTTCTGAAGTGTTATGAGT
>NW_025756775.1:0-6181 GCF_021184085.1 Oncorhynchus gorbuscha
TACCTCTATGGTATTGACAGGTGAGAATCAAATTCATTCTGTGAGATGGGCGGGGTTGTGTACCTCTATGGTATTGATAGGTGAGTAATAAATTAATTCTGTGAGATGGTCGGGGTTCTGTACCTCTATGGTATTGACAGGTGAGAATCAAATTCATTCTGTGAGATGGTTGGGGTTCTGTACCTCTATGGTATTGACAGGTGAGAATCAAATTCATTCTGTGAGATGGTTGGGGTTCTGTACCTCTATGGTATTGACAGGTGAGAATAAAATTCATTCTGTGAGATGGTTGGGGTTGTGTACCTCTTAAGGTATTGACAGGTGAGAATCAAATTCATTCTGTGAGATGGGCAGAGTTGTGTACCTCTTAAGGTATTGACAGGTGAGAATCAAATTCATTCTGTGAGATGGGCGGGGTTGTGTACCTCTATGGTATTGACAGGTGAGAATCAAATTCATTCTGTGAGATGGGCGGGGTTGTGTACCTCTATGGTATTGATAGGTGAGTAATAAATTCATTCTGTGAGATGGTCGGGGTTGTGTACCTCTATGGTATTGACAGGTGAGAATCAAATTCATTCTGTGAGATGGGCGGGGTTGTGTACCTCTATGGTATTGATAGGTGAGTAATAAATTAATTCTGTGAGATGGTCGGGGTTGTGTACCTCTATGGTATTGACAGGTGAGTAATACATTCATTCAGTGAGATGGGCGGGGTTGTGTACCTCTATGGTATTGACAGGTGAGAATCAAATTCATTCAGTGAGATGGGCGGGGTTGAGTTCGAAACATTAAATCAAATCAAATCAAAATGTATTTGTCATTACAACAGGAATACAACAGGTGAACCTTACAGTGAAATGCTTACTTACAGGCTCTAACCAATAGTGCAAAAAAGGTATTAGGTGAACAATAGGTAAGTAAAGTAAAGAAAGTAAGTAAAGAAATAAAAACAACAGTAAAACAGTAAAAAGACAGCGAAAAATAACAGCAGCAAGGCTATATACAGTAGAGAGGCTATATACAGTAGAGAGGCTATATACAGTAGAGAGGCTATATACAGTAGAGAGGCTATATACAGTAGAGGCTTTAAACAGTAGAGAGGCTATATACAGTAGAGAGCTATATACAGTAGAGGCTATATACAGTAGCTGAGCTATATACAGTAGGGGCTATACACAGTAGAGAGGCTATATACAGTAGAGAGGCTATATACAGTAGTGAGGCTATATAGAGTAGAGGGAAGCTATATACCGTATAGAGAGGCTATATACAGTCGACGCTATATACAGTAGTGAGGCTATATAGTAGAGGCTATATACAGTAGAGAGGCTATATACAGTAGTGAGGCTATATACAGTAGAGAGGCTATATACTGAAATAGAGGCTATATACAGTAGAGGCTATATACAGTAGCTATATGCTATATACATTTAGCAGACGCTATATACAGTAGTGAGGGTATATACAGTAGTGAGGCTATATATAGTAGAGAGGCTATATACAGTAGAGAGGCTATATACAGTAGTGAGGCTATATACAGTAGAGAGGCTATATACAGTAACTAGGCTATATACAGTAGAGGCTATATACAGTAGCTAGGCTATATACAGTAGTGAGGTTATATACAGTAGAGAGGCTATATATAGTATAGAGGCTATATACAGTAGTGAGGCTATATACAGTAGAGAGGCTATATACAGTAGAGAGGCTATACAGTAGTGAGGCTATATACAGTAGAGGCTATATACAGTAGCTAGGCTATACAGTAGAGCCTATATACAGTAGAGAGGCTATATACAGTAGTGAGGCTATATACAGTAGAGAGGTTCATAACAGTAGTGAGGCTATATACTATAGCGAGGCTATAACAGTAGCAAGGCTATATACAGTAGAGAGGCTATATCACGACTAGGCTATATACAGTAGGGAAATATAACAGTAGAGAGGCTATATACAGTAACTAGGCTATAACAGTAGTGAGGCTATATACAGTAGAGAGGCTATACAGTAGCTAGGGCTATATACAGTAGAGGCTATATACAGTAGCTAGGCTATATATACAGTAGAGGCTATATACAGTAGTGAGGGTATATACAGTAGTGAGGCTATATATACTAGAGAGGCTATATACAGTAGAGAGGCTATATACAGTAGTGAGGCTATATACAGTAGAGAGGCTATATACAGTAACTAGGCTATATACAGTAGAGGCTATATACAGTAGCTAGGCTATATACAGTAGTGAGGTTATATACAGTAGAGAGGCTATATACAGTAGAGAGGCTATATACAGTATGAGGCTATAACAGTAGTGAGGCTATATACAGTAGAGAGGCTATATATAATAGAGAGGCTATATAGCAGGCTAGTGAGGCCTATATACAGAGGAGGCTATATACAGTAGTGAGGCTATATACAGTAGCTCGGTTATAACAGTAGTGAGCCTATATACAGTAGCTAGGCTATAACAGTAGTGAGGCTATATACAGCGAGGCTATAACAGTAGCAGGCTATATACAACGAGGCTATATAGTGAGGCTATATACAGTAGCTAGGCTATAACAGTAGTGAGGCTATATACTGTAGCAGTAGTGAGGCTATATACAGTAGCTAGGCTATAACAGTAGTGAGGCTATATACAGGCACCGGTTAGTCGGGCTGATTGAGGTAGTATGTACATGTAGATATGGTTAAAGTGACTATACATATATGATGAACAGAGAGTAGCAGTAGCATAGAAGAGGGGATAGCGGGTGGTGGGACACAATGCAGATAGCCCGGGCCAATTGAGGTAGTATGTACATGAATGTATAGTTAAAGTGACTATAGATATATGATAAACAGAGAGTAGCAGCAGCGTGAAAGGGGTTAGGGGGAGGCACACAATTCAAATTATCCGGGTAGCCATGTGATTACCTGTTCAGGAGTCTTATGGCTTTGGGGTAAAAAACTGTTAAGAAGCCTTCTTGTCCTAGACTTGGCACTCCGGTACCGCTTGCCATGTTGTAGTAGAGAGAACAGTATGACTGGGCTCTTTGACAATTAGGGCCTTCCTCTGACACCGCCTGGTGTAGAGGTCCTGGATGGCAGGCAGCTTAGCCCCAGTGATGTAAGACACACAATTACCACAACAAACTGTGATTGGGATAGAATTTTATAGTATTTTTGGTGCTGGCCAGCCGGGCTACTAGACATAAAATTCTACTATCCTTAAATGTCACTCGTCAGTGTGCCAGGTTGGCACATTTTCTACTAGCCCGGTCTGAAAAATACTTGCCTCGGGTTAGCTTAATTTCCATCCATAGTAAACTGGGTTGGACTTGCTAGGTGTTGATAATATGTACTGTACCAGTCAAAGGTTTGGACACACCTACTCATTCAAGGGTTTTTCTTTATTTAGACTATTTTCTACATTGTAGAATAATAGTGAAGACATCAAAACTATTAAATAACACATATGGAATCATGTAGTAACCAAACAAGTCTTCAACACTCTAATATATTTTATATTTTACATTCTTCAAAGTAGCCACCCTTGCCTTGATGACAGCTTTGCACACTCTTGGCATTCTCTCAACCAGCTTCATGAGGAATGTTTTTCCAACAGTCTTGAAGGAGTTCCCAGATATGCTGAGCACTTGTTGGCTGCTTTTCCTTCACTCTGCGGTCCAACTCATCCCAAACCATCTCAAGTGTGTTGAAGTCAGGTGACTGTTTTTAGAAAAACATTCCTCATGAAGCTGGTTGAGAGAATTACAAGAGTGTGCAAAGCTGTCATCAAGGCAAAGGTTGGCTACTTTGAAGAATGTAAAATATAAAATATATTTAGATTTCTTTTACACGTTTTTGGTTACTACATGATTCATATGTATTATTCCATGGTTTTGATGTCTTCACTATTATTCTACAGCGTAGAAAGTAGTAAAAATAAAGAAAACCCTTGAATGAGTATGTGTGTCCAGACTTTGACTGGTACTGTATAATAACAATCGTTTTGAGTCTCTCTCTCTCTGTGCCAGGTTCAACGATGATATTGAGTTCATGATCGGCCACAAGCCCAACCTCTTCTGGCAGATCACATGGAGATTTGTCAGCCCCGCCATCATGCTTGTCATCTTTGTGTTCTACTTTTCACTAAAGTCACCGAAACGCTCCTATATAAAACCTGGAATCCTGAATCGGTACGGTTTTTGCTCTGTCAAGTCTATAAATCTGTTGAAATCAAAACATCCAAATTAGGCCTCTTAACATACTACTCACAAACAAAGATTTCCCACATGTCTATATTTACATGTATAGCCTCACTATTCACATAATCTCCATATGGTACAGTACTGTACATTACAGTGACAACACGGACATACTAAAAGCCTTATTCCATTCATCTTCCGTTACAGGAAAACTTCCCTACATTGGAGGAGAAGCCCTATCCAGCCTGGATCTATGTCATAATCTTTATCCTGGCAGGGATACCCAGTCTAGCTGTGCCTGGCACTGCTCTCTTCAAATGTTTACGGAGTAAGAGAAATAGAAAGTCTGAACAGCAAGAGCTCAAACAGTCTCTAACCAAATGGACGTGAACAACAAGGCTCAGGATGGTAAATCCCGTACCTGATTACCCGTAATGACTCACCACCAATAAAAACTAAAAAGAAAAACAAAGCCTTTAACGTATATTCATTTTCAGAAACGTATGTACTGTTTTTATTTATTAATCACTGTTTCTTTCATTTCTTTCATTCTGTAAAGTGTGTTGTGATTTGATTTGAATCTGACCGAGATATTTTTAGCATAGTATTGCTGCAGAACATGTACACTGATATGTCTATGAATGAAAACTGTCGTATCTGAGGATGCTTCTTAGATCGAGGACTCCGGACACCCAAGTACATTTTAGTATTTCATTGTAACTTAGAATAACATTACAGGAATGTAGCTGGCACAAGCTACCTGAGGCCTCTTGAGGTTAAAGCAGACATTAAAGGGCTACGGATAGTGGGAAGCAAACTACATATTGAGTCAATACTGCCATCTATTGGTAAACATAATACTTAACATACACTGAGTGTAGAAAACATTAAGAACACCTGCTCTTTCCATGACATAGACTGACCAAGTGAAAGATATGATCCCTTTTTCATGTCACTTGTTAAATCCACTCCAACTCAGTGTAGATGAAGGCGAGTTGACAGGTTAAAGAAGGATTTTTCAGCCTTGAGACATGGATTGTGTGTGTGCCATTCAGAGGGTGAATGGACAAGTCAAAATATTTAAGTGCCTTTGAACAGGTTATGGTAGTAGGTGTCAGGCACACCGGTTTGTATCAAGAACTGCAACGCTGCTGGGTTTTTCACACTCAACAGTTTTCCCCGTGTATCAAGAATAGTTCACCACACAAAGGACTTCCAGCCAACTTGACACAACTGTGGGAAGCATTTAAGTTAACATGGACCAGCATCCCTGTGGAATGCTTTCAACACCTTGTAGGATTCCATGCCCCAGCGAATTGAGGCTGTTCTGAGGGCATACTTTCATTCCGCAGTACTAGAGGGCAGAGTTAGCTATTCAACTGAAGTCATAAATTAGTCCTCTTAAAATGTCCAGTACTCTGTATTAGCTTGCTCATACGAGGGTTTAGGTTTCTAGGTTTAAGTTCAGTTTGTTGAGGGTTTTTTATGAAGTCTCAGTTTCTGCTACGAGGGTTTAGGTTCAGGTTGTTACGAGGGTATTAGCTTCAGGCTCAGGGCTTAGGTTCAGGTTGTTAGAGGTAGGTTCAGGTTGTTACGAGGGTTTTCCAGGTTGTTACGAGGGTTTAGGTTCAGGTTGGGTTGTTATGAGGGTTTAGGTTGTTGCATGAGGGTTTAGGTTCAGGCTGTTACGAGGGTTTAGGTTCAGGTTGTTGCGAGGGTTTAGGTTCAGGTTGTTACGAGGGTTTAGGTTCAGGTTGTTACGAGAGGGTTTAGGGCGTAGGGCTGTTGCGAGGGTTTAGGTTCAGGTTGGGTGAAATTCAGCTTGTTACGAGGGTTTAGGGTTCAGGTTGTTGCGAGGGTTTAGGTTCAGGGCTACAGCGAGGGTTTAGGGTTCAGGTTGTTACGAGGGTTTAGGTTCAGGTTGTTGCGAGGGTTTAGGTTCCAGTTTGTTACGAGGGTTTAGGTTCAGGTTGTTACGAGGGTTTAGG
>NW_025756776.1:0-6179 GCF_021184085.1 Oncorhynchus gorbuscha
CGAAACACTTTAGTGGGGCATTATGAGGGCCGAAACATTTACATTTACATTTAAGTCATTTAGCAGACGCTCTTATCCAGAGCGACTTACAAATTGGTGCAATCACCTTATGACATCCAGTGGGACAGTCACTTAACAATAGTGCATCTAAAACTTAGGGGGGGTGGGGTGAGAGGGATTACTTAACCTATCCTAGGTATTCCTTAAAGAGGTGGGGTTTCAGGTGTCTCCGGAAGGTGGTGATTGACTCCGCTGTCCTGGCGTCGTGAGGGAGTTTGTTCCACCATTGGGGGGCCAGGGCAGCGAACAGTTTTGACTGGGCTGAGCGGGAGCTGTACTTCCTCAGTGGTAGGGAGGCGAGCAGGCCAGAGGTGGATGAACGCAGTGCCCTTGTTTGGGTGTAGGGCCTGATCAGAGCCTGGAGGTACTGAGGTGCCGTTCCCCTCACAGCTCCGTAGGCAAGCACCATGGTCTTGTAGCGGATGCGAGCTTCAACTGGAAGCCAGTGGAGAGAACGGAGGAGCGGGGTGACGTGGAGAGAACTTGGGAAGGTTGAACACCAGACGGGCTGCGGCGTTCTGGATGAGTTGAAGGGGTTTAATGGCACAGGCAGGGAGCCCAGCCAACAGCGAGTTGCAGTAATCCAGACGGGAGATGACAAGTGCCTGGATTAGGACCTGCGCCGCTTCCTGTGTGAGGCAGGGTCGTACTCTGCGGATGTTGTAGAGCATGAACCTACAGGAACGGGCCACCGCCTTGATGTTAGTTGAGAACGACAGGGTGTTGTCCAGGATCACGCCAAGGTTCTTGGCGCTCTGGGAGGAGGACACAATGGAGTTGTCAACCGTGATGGCGAGATCATGGAACGGGCAGTCCTTCCCGGGAGGAAGAGCAGCTCCGTCTTGCCGAGGTTCAGCTTGAGGTGGTGATCCGTCATCCACACTGATATGTCTGCCAGACATGCAGAGATGCGATTCGCCACCTGGTCATCAGAAGGGGGAAAGGAGAAGATTAATTGTGTGTCGTCTGCATAGCAATGATAAGAGAGACCATGTGAGGTTATGACAGAGCCAAGTGACTTGGTGTATAGCGAGAATAGGAGAGGGCCAAGAACAGAGCCCTGGGGGACACCAGTGGTGAGAGCGCGTGGTGAGGAGACAGATTCTCGCCACGCCACCTGGTAGGAGCGACCTGTCAGGTAGGACGCAATCCAAGCGTGGGCCGCGCCGGAGATGCCCAACTCGGAGAGGGTGGAGAGGAGGATCTGATGGTTCACAGTATCGAAGGCAGCCGATAGATCTAGAAGGATGAGAGCAGAGGAGAGAGAGTTAGCTTTAGCAGTGCGGAGCGCCTCCGTGATACAGAGGAGAGCAGTCTCAGTTGAATGACTAGTCTTGAAACCTGACTGATTTGGATCAAGAAGGTCATTCAGAGAGAGATAGCGGGAGAGCTGGCCAAGGACGGCACGTTCAAGAGTTTTGGAGAGAAAAGAAAGAAGGGATACTGGTCTGTAATTAGTAATTTAGTGTGGCAATATGAGGGCCCGAAACACTTTAGTGTGGCAATATGAGGGCCGAAACACTTTAGTGTGGCAATATGAGGGCCGAAACACTTTAGTGTGGCAATATGAGGGCCGAAACACTTTAGTGTGGCAAATATGAGGGCCAAAAACACTTTAGTGTGGCAATATGAGGGCCCAAAACACTTTAGTGTGGCAATATGAGGCTGAAACACTTTAGTGTGGCAATATGAGGGCCAAAACACTTTAGTGTGGCAATATGAGGGCCTAAAACACTTTAGTGTGGCAATATGTGGGCCAAACACTTTAGTGTGGCAATATGAGGGCCGAAACACTTTAGTGTGGCAATATGAGGGCCCAAAACACTTTAGTGTGGCAATATGAGGCCGAAACACTTTAGTGTGGCAATATGAGGGCCGAAACACTTTAGTGTGGCAATATGAGGGCCGAAACACTTTAGTGTGGCAATATGAGGGCCGAAACACTTTAGTGTGGCAATATGAGGGCCGAAACACTTTAGTGTGGCATTGTGAAGGCTGAAACACTTTAGTGGGGCATTGTGAAGGCTGAAACACTTTAGTGTGGCAATATGAGGGCCCAAAACACTTTAGTGTGGCAATATGAGGGCCCAAAACACTTTAGGTGTGTGGCAATATGAGGGCCCGAAACACTTTAGTGTGGCAATATGAGGCCTAAATACTTTAGTGTGGCAATATGAGGGCCCGAAACACTTTAGTGTGGCAATATGAGGGCCGAAACACTTTAGTGTGGCAATATGAGGGCCCAAACACTTTAGTGTGGCAATATGAGGCCCAAAACACTTTAGTGTGGCAATATGAGGGCCGAAACACTTTAGTGTGGCAATATGAGGGCCCGAAACACTTTAGTGTGGCAATATGGGGCCGAAACACTTTAGTGTGGCATTGTGAAGGCTGAAACACTTTAGTGGGGCATTGTGAAGGCTGAAACACTTTAGTGTGGCAATATGAGGGCCCAAAACACTTTAGTGTGGCAATATGAGGGCCCAAAACACTTTAGTGTGGCAATATGAGGGCCCAAAACACTTTAGTGTGGCAATATGAGGGCCCAAAACACTTTAGTGTGGCAATATGAGGCCCAAAACACTTTAGTGTGGCAATATGAGGGCCCAAAACACTTTAGTGTGGCAATATGAGGGCCGAAACACTTTAGTGTTGCAATATGAGGGCCTAAATACTTTAGTGTGGCAATATGAGGGCCGAAACACTTTAGTGTGGCAATATGAGGGCCGAAACACTTTAGTGTGGCATTGTGAAGGCTGAAACACTTTAGTGTGGCAATATGAGGGCCCAAAACACTTTAGCGTGGCAATATGAGGGCCCAAAACACTTTAGTGTGGCAATATGAGGGCCCAAAACACTTTAGTGTGGCAATATGAGGGCCCGAAACACTTTAGTGTGGCAATATGAGGGCCTAAATACTTTAGTGGCAATATGAGGGCCCGAAACACTTTAGTGTGGCAATATGAGGGCCGAAACACTTTAGTGTGGCAATATGAGGGCCCAAACACTTTAGTGAGGCAATATGAGGCCCAAAACACTTTAGTGTGGCAATATGAGGGCCGAAACACTTTAGTGTGGCAATATGAGGGCCGAAACACTTTAGTGTGGCAATATGAGGGCCGAAACACTTTAGTGTGGCAATATGAGAGCCCAAAACACTTTAGTGTGGCAATATGAGGGCCGAAACACTTTAGTGTGGCAATATGAGGGCCGAAACACTTTAGTGTGGCATTGTGAAGGCTGAAACACTTTAGTGTGGCAATATGAGGGCCCGAAACACTTTAGTGTGGCAATATGAGGGCCTAAATACTTTAGTGTGGCAATATGAGGGCCCGAAACACTTTAGTGGGGCATTGTGAAGGCTGAAACACTTTAGTGTGGCAATATGAGGGCCCGAAACACTTTAGTGTGGCAATATGAGGGCCTAAATACTTTAGTGTGGCAATATGAGGGCCCGAAACACTTTAGTGTGGCAATATGAGGGCCGAAACACTTTAGTGTGGCAATATGAGGGCCCAAACACTTTAGTGTGGCAATATGAGGCCCAAAACACTTTAGTGTGGCAATATGAGGGCCGAAACACTTTAGTGTGGCAATATGAGGGCCGAAACACTTTAGTGTGGCAATATGAGGGCCGAAACACTTTAGTGTGGCAATATGAGGGCCGAAACACTTTAGTGTGGCATTGTGAAGGCTGAAACACTTTAGTGGGGCATTGTGAAGGCTGAAACACTTTAGTGTGGCAATATGAGGGCCCAAAACACTTTAGTGTGGCAATATGAGGGCCCAAAACATTTTAGTGTGGCAATATGAGGGCCCAAAACATTTTAGTGTGGCAATATGAGGGCCCAAAACATTTTAGTGTGGCAATATGAGGGCCCAAAACATTTTAGTGTGGCAATATGAGGGAATAAAAACACTTTAGTGTGGCAATATGAGGGCCCAAAACACTTTAGTGTGGCAATATGAGGGCCGAAACACTTTAGTGTGGCAATATGAGGGCCGAAACACTTTAGTGTGGCAATATGAGGGCCGAAACACTTTAGTGGGGCATTATGAGGGCTGGAAACACTTTAGTGTGGCAATATGAGGGCCCAAAACACTTTAGTGTGGCAATATGAGGGCCCAAAACACTTTAGTGTGGCAATATGAGGGCCCAAAACACTTTAGTGTGGCAATATGAGGGCCGAAACACTTTAGTGTGGCAATATGAGGGCCGAAAACACTTTAGTGTGGCAATATGAGGGGCCCAAAACACTTTAGTGTGGCAATATGAGGGCTGAAACACTTTAGTGTGGCAATATGAGGGCCCAAACACTTTAGTGTGGCAATATGAGGGCGAAACACTTTAGTGTGGCAATATGTGGGCAGAAACACTTTAGTGTGGCAATATGAGGGCCGAAACACTTTAGTGTGGCAATATGAGGGCCAAACACTTTAGTGTGGCAATATGAGGGCCCAAAACATTTTAGTGTGGCAATATGAGGGCCCAAAACATTTTAGTGTGGCAATATGAGGGCCCAAAACATTTTAGTGTGGCAATATGAGGGCCCAAAACATTTTAGTGTGGCAATATGAGGGCCCAAAACATTTTAGTGTGGCAATATGAGGGCCAAAACACTTTAGTGTGGCAATATGAGGGCCCAAAACACTTTAGTGTGGCAATATGAGGCTGAAACACTTTAGTGTGGCAATATGAGTAATGAAAACACTTTAGTGTGGCAATATGAGGGCCGAAACACTTTAGTGGGGCATTATGAGGGCCGAAACACTTTAGTGTGGCAATATGAGGGCCGAAACACTTTAGTGTGGCAATATGAGGGCCGAAACACTTTAGTGTGGCAATATGAGGCCTGAAACACTTTAGTGTGGCAATATGAGGGCCGAAACACTTTAGTGTGGCAATATGAGGGCCGAAACACTTTAGTGTGGCAATATGAGGGCCCAAAACACTTTAGTGTGGCAATATGAGGGCTGAAACACTTTAGTGTGGCAATATGAGGCCTAAACACTTTAGTGTGGCAATATGAGGGCCGAAACACTTTAGTGTGGCAATATGTGGGCCCGAAACACTTTAGTGTGGCAATATGAGGGCCCAAACACTTTAGTGTGGCAATATGAGGGCCCAAAACACTTTAGTGTGGCAATATGAGGGCCCAAAACACTTTAGTGTGGCAATATGAGGGCCCGAAACACTTTAGTGTGGCAATATGAGCCCAAACACTTTAGTGTGGCAATATGAGGGCCGAAACACTTTAGTGTGGCAATATGAGGGCCGAAACACTTTAGTGTGGCAATGTGAGGGCTGAAACACTTTAGTGTGGCATTGTGAAGGCTGAAACACTTTAGTGTGGCAATATGAGGGCCCAAAACACTTTAGTGTGGCAATATGAGGGCCCAAAACACTTTAGTGTGGCAATATGAAGGCCCGAAACACTTTAGTGTGGCAATATGAGGGCCTAAACACTTTAGTGTGGCAATATGAGGGCCCGAAACACTTTAGTGTGGCAATATGAGGGCCAAAACACTTTAGTGTGGCAATATGAGGGCCCAAACACTTTAGTGTGGCAATATGAGGCCCAAAACACTTTAGTGTGGCAATATGAGGGCCGAAACACTTAGTGTGGCAATATGAGGGCCTAAATACTTTAGTGTGGCAATATGAGGGCCCGAAAACACTTTAGTGTGGCATTGTGAAGGCTGAAACACTTTTAGTGGGGCATTGTGAAGGCTGAAACACTTTAGTGTGGCAATATGAGGCCCAAAACACTTTAGTGTGGCAATATGGAGGGCCCAAAACACTTTAGTGTGGCAATATGAGGGCCCAAACACTTTAGTGTGGCAATATGAGGGCCCAAAAACACTTTAGTGTGGCAATATGAGGCCCAAAACACTTTAGTGTGGCAATATGAGGGCCCAAAACACTTTAGTGTGGCAATATGAGGGCCGAAACACTTTTAGTGTGCAACATGGAGGGCCGAAATACTTTAGTGTGGCATTGTGAAGGCTGAAACACTTTAGTGTGGCATTATGAGGGCTGAAACACTTTAGTGTGGCATTGTGAAGCCCGAAACATTTTAGTGTGGCAATATGAGGGCCCAAAACACTTTAGCGTGGCA
>NW_025756777.1:0-6178 GCF_021184085.1 Oncorhynchus gorbuscha
GAGAACAACCATAGATATAATACTGGAGGAGACCAACCATAGATATAACACCGGGAGGAGATCAACACTGAGGAGACCAAATCCATAGATATAACACTGGAGGAGACCAACACTGGAGGAGACCAACCATAGATATAATACTGGAGGAGACCAACCATAGACATAACACTGGAGGAGATCAACACTGGAAGACCAACCATAGATATAAACTGGAGAGACCTTCATAGATATAATACTGGAGACCAACCATAGATATAACACTGGAGGAGACCAACACTGAGGAGAACAACCATAGATATAATACTGGAGGAGACCAACCATAGATATATGGAGGAGATCAACACTGGAGGAGACCAACCATAGATATAACACTGGAGAGACCAACACTGGAGGAGACCAACCATAGATATAAACTGGAGGAGACCAACCATAGATATAACACTGGAGGAGACCAACACTGGAGGAGACCAAACACTGGAGGAGACCAACCATAGATATAACACTGGAGGGAGACCAACCATAGATATAATACTGGAGGGAGACCAACCATAGATATAACACTGGAGGAGACCAACACTGGAGGAGACCAACCATAGATATAACACTGGAGAGACCAACCATAGATATAACACTGGAGAGACCAACCATAGATATAACACTGGAGACCAACCATAGATATAACACTGGAGAGACCAACCATAGATATAATACTGGAGGAGACCAACACTGGAGACCAACCATAGATATAATACTGGAGGAGACCAACCATAGATATAACACTGGAGGAGACCAACCATAGATATAACACTGGAGACCAACCAACACTGGAGGAGACCAACCATAGATATAATACTGGAGGGAGACCAACACTGGAGGAGACCAACCATAGATATAATACTGGAGGAGACCAACCATAGATATAACACTGGAGGAGACCATAGATATAATACTAGAGATAACACTGGAGAGACCAACCATAGATATAACACTGGAGGAGACCATAGATATAACACTGGAGGAGACCAACCATAGATATAATACTGGAGGAGACCAACCATAGATATAACACTGGAGGAGACCAACACTGGAGGAGACCAACCATAGATATAACACTGGAGGAGACCAACACTGGAGAGACCAACCATAGATATAACACTGGAGAGACCAACCATAGATATAACACTGGAGAGATCAACACTGGAGGAGACCAACCATAGATATAACACTGGAGGAGACCAACCATAGATATAACACTGGAGGAGACCAACCATAGATATAACACTGGAGGACACCAACCATAGATATAACACTGGAGGAGACCAACCATAGATATAACACTGGAGGAGACCAACCATAGATATAACACTGGAGGACACCAACCATAGATATAATACTGGAGGAGACCAACCATAGATATAACACTGGAGGAGATCAACACTGGAGGAGAACAACCATAGATATAATACTGGAGGAGACCAACCATAGATATAACACTGGAGGAGATCAACACTGGAGGAGACCAACCATAGATATAACACTGGAGGAGACCAACACTGGAGGAGACCAACCATAGATATAATACTGGAGGAGACCAACCATAGATATAACACTGGAGGAGATCAACACTGGAGGAGACCAACCATAGATATAACACTGGAGGAGACCAACCATAGATATAACACTGGGAGACCAACAGGAGACCAACCATAGATATAACACTGGAGACACCAACCATAGATATAATACTGGAGGAGACCAACCATAGATATAACACTGGAGAGACCAACCATAGATATAACACTGGAGGAGACCAACCATAGATATAACACTGGAGGAGACCAACCATAGATATAACACTGGAGAGACCAACCATAGATATAATACTGGAGAGACCAACACTGGAGGAGACCAACCATAGATATAATACTGGAGAACCAACCATAGATATAATACTGGAGAGACCAACCATAGATATAACACTGGAGGAGACCAACCATAGATATAATACTGGAGAGACCAACCATAGATATAACACTGGAGATACCAACCATGGACTGAGGAGACCAACCATAGATATAACACTGGACCAACATAGACTGGAGGAGACCAACCATAGATATAACACTGGAGGAGACCAACCATAGATATAACACTGGAGGAGACCAACCATAGATATAACACTGGAGGAGACCAACCATAGATATAACACTGGAGGAGACCAACCATAGATATAATACTGGAGGAGACCAACACTGGAGAGACCAACCATAGATATAATACTGGAGAGACCAGCCATAGATATAACACTGGAGGAGACCAACCATAATAGATATAACACTGGAGGAGACCAACCATAGATATAACACTGGAGGAGACCAACCATAGATATAACACTGGAGGAGACCAACACTGGAACCAACCATAGATATAACACTGGAGAGACCAACCATAGATATACTAACACTGGAGGAGACCAACCATAGATATAACACTGGAGGAGACCAACACTGGAGGAGACCAACTATAGATATAACTCTGGAGGAGACCAACCATAGATATATGGGAGAGACCAACACTGGAGGAGACCAACCATAGATATAACACTGAGGAGACCAACCATAGATATAATACTGGAGGAGACCAACACTGGAGGAGACCAACCATAGATATAACACTGGAGAGACCAACCATAGATATAACACTGGAGGAGACCAACCATAGACTGGAGGAGACCAACCATAGACTAACACTGGAGGAGACCAACCATAGATATAACACTAGAGGAGACCAACCATAGATATAACACTGGAGGAGACCAACCATAGATATAACACTGGAGGAGACTAACCATAGATATAACACTGGAGGAGACTAACCATAGATATAATACTGGAGGAGACCAACCATAGATATAACACTGGAGAGACCAACCATAGATATAACACTGGAGGAGACCAACCATAGATATAACACTGGAGGAGACCAACACTGGAGGAGACCAACCATAGATATAACACTGGAGGAGACCAACCATAGATATAACACTGGAGGAGACCAACCATAGATATAATACTGGAGGAGACCAACACTGGAGGAGACCAACCACAGACATAACACTGGAGGAGACCAACCATAGATATACTACTGGAGGAGACCAACCATAGATATAATACTGGAGGAGACCAACCATAGATATAACACTGGAGGAGACCAACCATAGATATAATACTGGAGGAGACCAACCATAGATATAATACTGGAGGAGACCAACCATAGATATAACACTGGAGGAGACCAACCATAGATATAACACTGGAGGAGACCAACACTGGAGGAGACCAACCATACTTCCTATAACACTGGAGATATAACACTGGAGGAGACCAACCATAGATATAACACTGGAGGAGACCAACCATAGATATAACACTGAGGGACTGGAGGAGACCAACCATAGATATAACACTGGAGGAGACCAACACTGGAGGAGACCAACCATAGATATAACACTGGAGGAGACCAACCATAGATATAACACTGGAGGAGACCAACCATAGATATAACACTGGAGGAGACCAACCATAGATATAACACTGGAGGAGACCAACCATAGGAGATAACACTGGAGGAGACCAACCATAGATATAACACTGGAGAGACCAACACTGGAGGAGACCAACCATAGATATAATACTGGAGGAGACCAACCATAGATATAACACTGGAGGAGACCAACACTGGAGGAGACCAACCATAGATATAACACTGGAGGAGACCAACACTATAGATATAACACTGGAGGAGACCAACCATAGATATAACACTGGAGGAGACTAACCATAGATATAACACTGGAGGAGACTAACCATAGATATAACACTGGAGGAGACTAACCATAGATATAACACTAGAGGAGACCAACCATAGATATAACACTGGAGGAGACCAACCATAGATATAACACTGGAGGAGAATAAACATAGATATAACACTGGAGGAGACCAACCATAGATATAACACTGGAGGAGACTAACCATAGATATAACACTAGAGGAGACCAACCATAGATATAATACTGGAGGAGACCAACCATAGATATAATACTGGAGGAGACCAACCATAGATATAATACTGGAGGAGACCAACCATAGATATAACACTGGAGGAGACCAACCATAGATATAACACTGGAGGAGACTAACCATTGATATAACACTGGAGGAGACCAACACTGAGGAGACCAACCATAGATATAAACACCGAGCAGACCAACCATAGATATAATACTGGTGAGACCAACCATAGATATAACACTGGAGGAGACCAACCGCAAATATAACACTGGAGGAGACCAACCATAGATATAACACTGGAGGAGACCAACCATAGATATAACACTGGAGGAGACCAACCATAGATATAACACTGGAGAGACTAACCATAGATATAACACTGGAGACTAACCAACACTGGAGGAGACCAACCATAGATATAACACTGGAGAGACCAACCAACACTGGAGAGACCAAACTAGATATAAATAGAGGAGACCAACACTGAGAGAGACCAACCATAGATATAACACTGAGGAGAGACCAACCACTGGGAGGAGACCAGCCATAGATATAACACTGGAGGAGATCAACCATAGATATAACACTGGAGGAGACCAACCATAGATATAACACTGGAGGAGATCAACCATAGATATAACACTGGGAGAGACCAACCATAGATATAACACCGGAGGAGACCAACCATAGATATATACTGAGGAGAAGACCAACACTGGAGGAGACCAACCATAGATATAACACTGGGAGACCAACCATAGATATAACACTGGAAGAGACCAACCATAGATATAACACTGGAGGAGACCAACACTAACCATAGATATAACACTGCCTAAGACTGGAGAGACCAACCATAGATATAATACTGGAGAGACCAACCATAGATATAATACTGGAGGAGGAGGAGACCAACCATAGATATAACACTGGAGACCAACCATAGATATAACACTGAGAGACCAAACCATGATATAACACTGGAGGAGACCATAGATATAACACTGGAGGAGACCAACCATAGATATAACACTGACCAACCATAGATATAACACTGGAGGAGACCAACCATAGATATAACACTGGAGGAGACCAACCATAGATATAACACTGGAGGAGACCAACCATAGATATAACACTGGGAGGAGACCAACCATAGATATAACACTGGAGGAGACCAACACTGGAGGAGACCAACCATAGATATAACACTGGAGGAGACCAACACTGGAGGAGACCAACCATAGATATAACACTGGAGGAGACCAACCATAGATATAACACTGGAGGAGACCAACCATAGATATAACACTGGAGGAGACCAACCATAGATATAACACTGGAGGAGACCAACCATAGATATAATACTGGAGGAGACCAACACTGGAGGAGACCAACCATAGATATAACACTGGAGGAGACCAACCATAGATATAACACTGGAGGAGACCAACCATAGATATAACACTGGAGGAGACCAACCATAGATATAACACTGGAGGAGACCAACCATAGATATAACACTGGAGGAGACCAACCATAGATATAACACTGGAGGAGACCAACCATAGATATAATACTGGAGGAGACCAACACTGGAGGAGACCAACCATAGATATAACACTGGAGGAGACCAACCATAGATATAACACTGGAGGAGACCAACCATAGATATAACACTGGAGGAGACCAACCATAGATATAACACTGGAGGAGACCAACCATAGATATAACACTGGAGGAGACCAACCATAGATATAACACTGGAGGAGACCAACCATAGATATAATACTGGAGGAGACCAACCATAGATATAACACTGGAGAGACCAACCATAGATATAACACTGGGAGACCAACACTGGAGACCAACCATAGATATAACACTGGAGGAGACCAACCATAGATATAACACTGGAGGAGACCAACCATAGATATAACACTGGAGGAGACCAACCATAGATATAACACTGGAGGAGACCAACCATAGATATAACACTGGAGGAGACCAACCATAGATATAACACTGGAGGAGACCAACCATAGATATAACACTGGAGGAGACCAACCATAGATATAACACTGGAGAGACCAACACTGGAGGAA
>NW_025756778.1:0-6178 GCF_021184085.1 Oncorhynchus gorbuscha
CAACTGTAACAATGGAGCAGATTTTAAACAACTGTCACCATGGAGCAGATTTTAAACAGCTGTCACAGTGGAGCAGATTTTAAACAACTGTCACGTTGGAGCAGATTTTAAACAACTGTCACATTGGAGCAGATTTTAAACAACTGTCACATTGGAGCAGATTTTAAATACAGTTATAGAAGAACAGGGGAATTCAAGGACACAAATAGTGACATGTCATTTTTCATGCAACACTTGAGAAGAATGAATCAAATATGTCAACACAATGTAACATAGTCTATTTCTGTAGGTTGACTTGACCCTATGTGGGTGTTTAGGTTGTGACTATAAAAACATATAGGCATTGTAAGAGAATACAAAATAACTACATTCAGAGGACTAGTCTTGGCGTTGTTTGAGTGTTGAAAATTGTCAGGAACGTTGTCTTGACGTTCTGTGAGCGATGAAACACAGTAGGAACCGTTGTCTTGACGTTGCGTGAGTGTTCCTCAAGGAGAAAGATACCGTGTCTGTCGGTATTAAGGCAGGATTAAGGTTCCTTGCTCCAGAGGATGGGTTGATTGATGCAACGTCGGAGAACAGCTGCTACCAAGCCATGCGTAAAAAACAAATTGAGCCCTGGGTTTATGTCTAAATCTCATGCGGACATAGGCGTGTTAAGATCCATGCGCGCTGATTTCCGTTCTGCAAATTATAGTAAATAAGGAGGAGAGAAATACTGATGGTTGTGCCTTCTTTAAATCACTATTTTCAACAAGCAAGCCTGCATTGCAATATGCTCAGAGCAGAAAAGACTACAGTGTACACTGAGTGTACAAAATATGAAGAACACCTGCTCTTTCCATGACATAGACTGACCAGGTGAATCCAGGTGAATGTTATGATCCTTTATTGATGTTACTTGATAAATCCACTTGAATCCACGTAAATAATTATTTGTATGCCTTGAGACAGTTGAGACAGTATGTGTGCTGAATGGCACACTCAACACTGAATTGGTCCACCACCCAAGCGACATCCAGCCAACTTGACAGACTTGTAGGAAGCATTCAAGTCAACATGTTGTCAGGATTTAGCCAGGAGTTGTTCCGGTTTTTGGTCACTAGATGCCCCCATTGTGCCTTTTGACCTTTTGTTTTCCCTTGATCCCCATTATTATTTGCACCTGTGCCTCGTTTCCCCTGATTGTATTTAAACCCTTTGTTTTCCTCTGTTCTTTGCTCTGTGTTTGTATGTTAGCACCCAGCCCTAGTACTCTGAGAACTCTTGTTGATCCCGGTGGACTCTCTTGTGGAATTCTGTTTTTTGTTCTTGTTTGGTTGTTGTTTGAGTATCTTTTGAGGCTTTTTGTGCTTTACCTTCCACCTTGTGGATTTACCATTTTGTCTTGGAGGATTACCTTTGTTCTTGTAGGATTCCTTTTGAGGTTGTGGAGTTACATGTTTTCCTGAAGAACTTCACTTTTACTTCATTAAATACACCGTCTCAAGTACTGCTGTGTCTGCCTCATCTTCTGGGTTCTGCCGACTATTCGTGGCTCAGTTGGTTAAGTGACTGTTTCTCACTCCGGAGACCCGGGTTCGTAACCGGGTTCTGACACATGTGCCGGTATCCCTATGGAACACTTTCAACACCTTGTAGAGGTGTAGAGGCAACTCAATATTAGGAAAGTGTTCTTAATGTTTTGTACACTCAGTGTATATTTCTGTATAATGATGGAAAGTTTAAAACATTGGGATGCATCATGCCTGATATCGGTGGGCCTCAGAATCATCCAGCTGCAGGGTCGATCCATTACAGTTAAGTGGATCCATCGAAGAGTCACAGCCCAACTTCTAACTGTCTGAGAGCCTCGGAGAGAGGGAGGGAACCGGGGGAGAGAAGGATAGACAGAGTGTGGAAGTTAGGGAGAGGAAGCTTCAAATGATCTGAGTGACAGAGGGAGGAGGAGAGTTTAAACTGTCTGAAAGCCAGGGAGACGGGGAGAAGGGGTGAAAGGACAGGTATTCAGTCTAAACCCCCTGTCTCCATCCCCATCCTCTTCTGTGCAGTAGAGGAATACCTAATATCATGGGGTATGTTAGATATAGATTTTGTATTCCAGTTGTGCCATGTCTGGTTTGTTGGCATGCAGAGCACAGAACTCAGAGCTCTGGTAGTAAATCATCTCAGAGGGAAGAGAGCAGCCGCTAGCGTCTGTCTGGTTGTGTGGCTGTCAGTGTGGAAGTGAAAAAGACGCCCGTGTTTATTGAAATGCTCTGCTTTTGTCTCATTAATTGCTATCCTTCTCAGTTCCTCTCTTTCCTCTCCTCTCCTTTCCTCTCTCTCTCATTTCTCTCTCCTCTCATTCTCTCCTCCCCTCTCTCTCCTCTCCCTCTCTCTGTCACCTGTGTACTTCCTATTTGAGATGCAGATTAAGAGTAACGTTCAGTATGACTGGAACTGCTGCTGTGCTCTGTGGAACAGACCTGGCTTTATGTAAGAATCACTTGATCTGACACAGTAGAGCAAATTCCAGTCTTAGCAGTAGGCATTCCATATATTGGATCTTGTGCAAATGAACAATATTATACAATGAATAATGCATTTTGTCAGTCTCTCGCGCAATGTTTACATCTCGTTAGTACAGCAGATTGCTACCGGCCTTGATACTGGCGATCAGTATGCTACTGCCCATGGCTCTTCCTTGGGCCTGAGATGTCCCAGAAGCCTTCCCTTCACCACTGTAAACTCCAGCTCTGATTGGCTGATTGAGGATCCTAGCTCGTTTCAGCCAACCCTCCTGTATCCTCTCTCTTCCCCTAGCAGTGCGGTAGGGAGGTGATGGAAAGTTCATTTAGGATTACATATCAGCCTGGATTAGCCATGGGGCCAGAGGCAGAGCTGCTTGCTAACAAAAACATCATTTTGAACAGCCTGTTGATGTGAAGCCAGCCAGGGAGAGACTGGGGATCACTATGATCCTTTTACCACCCTGCTAATCAGCTGAGGGAAGAAGGAAAGCTGTTTTGTATCTCTGGGCATGTGAGGTGGACAGAGTCAGGCTACTTTCACTAGGGCCCAGAGAAAGTGTGTGGTGCATGCCTTGTGCAGGTATAAATGTGTTTGTTTCTGAGATTGAGAATGATGGCGAAATTCTTTGCAAAGATTATAGTTTTGCATTTCAAAATGTGAATTTAGCTTTGATAAAGAGAAAGAAAACACATGGACACATTCTTTTCAACACCAGATTGCGTGGCATTAAGTAATCAATACAATTTCAAATACCCATTCAACTAGAGGTGACCCATTTGCACTATACAATGACATTAGCCCCTTGTGTGTGTGTGTGTGTGTGTGTGTGTGTGTGTGTGTGTGTGTGTGTGTGTGTGTGTGTGTGTGTGTGTGTGTGTGTGCGTGCGTGCGTGCGTGCGTGCGTCGTGCGTCGCATGCGCATGCATGCGTACGTGCACGTGCGTCTGTCTGCAATGCGTGCGACGTCGTGCACCATGTACTGTGAAATGCTGGTGCAGTGGCTATATCCCTCTGTGTCTCTCTAGCCAGGATCACAGTAAGGTAATCACTGGCAGATCTGATCTTTATTGCTAGAGCAGTGAGAGAGGGGGATAGAGGATGGAGAACTCTAGGTACTATGGTCTGGCGAGCAGGCTTTTCCTTCTCAAATCCTGACGGGTTGGTTTATATCACCATTTGCTGTCTGTGTGTTTGTACTGTGTTCCTATTATTAAATATCTTAGCTGTAATGCACCAGACTGAATCCCAGTCTCAGGGCTGGATTACAGTAACGCTTGTTTTGTCTGTTTGTCAATAGAGTACATTACACCAAATGACATTGGGTCATCACCAGATGGTCAATCATCCACTAGTCTATCTCTGTGTCTGGGACACACACACACACGCACACACGCACGCACGTGCGCGCACACACACACACAAACTGTATAATTCCCGTTTAGATGTGGCCTACAATGTGTTCTCAGTTTGCAAAGGTATCAGTGAGAGTTGGCACTGAGTAGCGTGGGTTTTAAAATGCTGTTATTTTCGATTTTATTATAATCTAATGCTCTATAGACATGGAATCATCTCCATCCCTGGACAGTGTCAGATCCATCTCTACCTGACAAAACATGACCTCTGACCTTGTCCTGTCTGGTCACCACCTGGCTCTATGACGGGGGGTGGACTCCCCCCTCTGAGATGAATGGCATGGCTAATGCTCATTATTATTATTCTCCTCAACATAACAGCAGGCTGATGTGGCTCTAGGCCAAGGCCCCCAGGCCCTGATTTTGTGGGTGTGGTTGTGTGGTATTTATCTTAGCAACATTGTTGTTCCATCCATTCACCCATCAGTCTCCTCCCACGGCACGGTCAACTGGTGTGTTCAGCTCCAGCGCAGCAGTCGGGTATCAGAGCCCTCCCTCTGTTATCTTACCTAATAGTCTATAGATGAGGTAATGCAGCAGATATAAGGGAGGGGAGGTGTGGGGTGTTATTAGGTGTTATGAAATTGGTAAAGGGAAGGTGGTGGGGTGTTATTGAAATGTTATTAGAATGGTAAGGGGAGGGAGGTGGTGGGGTGTGTCAAGGTGTTATTAAGAGTGGTAAGGGAGGTGGTGGGGTGTTATTAAGGTGTTATCAGAATGGTAAGGGGAGGGGAGGTGTGGGGTGTTATTAAGGTGTTATTAAGTGGTAAGGGGAGGGGAGGTGGTGGGGTGTTATTAGAGTGGTAAAGGGGAGGGAGGTGGTGGGGTGTTGTGGGTGTTATTAGAGTGGTAAGGGAGGTGGTGGGGTGTTATTAAGGTGTTATTAGAATGGTAAAGGGGTGAGAGTGGTGGGGTGTTATTAGAGTGGTAAAGGGGAAGGTGAGGTGGTGGGCTGTTATTAAGGTGATTATTAGAGTGGTAAAGGGGAAGGTGAGGTGGTGGGGTGTTATTAAGGTGTTATTAGAGTGGTAAAGGGAAGGGTGAGGTGGTGGGGTGTTATTAAGGTGTTATTAGAGTGGTAAAGGGGAAGGTGAGGTGGTGGGCTGTTATTAAGGTGTTATTAGAGTGGTAATGAGGAGAGGTGAGGTGGTGAGGTGTTATTAAGTATATTAAGGATGAGAGGTAGAGGTGGTGGGGTGTTATTAAGGTGGTAAAGGGAAGGTAGAGTGGTAGAGTGTTATTAAGAGTGTTATTAGAGTGGTAAAGGGATGAGGAGGTGGTGGGGTGTTATTAGAGTGGTAAAGGGGAAGGTGAGGTGGTGGGGTGTTATTAGAGTGGTAAAGGGAAGGGGAGGTGGTGGGGTGTTATTAAGGTGTTATTAGAGTGGTAAAGGGGAAGGTGGAGGTGGTGGGGTGTTATTAGAGTGGTAAAGGGGAGAGGTGAGGTGGTGGGGTGTTATTAAGGTGTTATTAGAGTGGTAAAGGGAGATAGGTGAGGTGGGTGGGGTGTTATTAGAGTGGTAAAGGGGAAGGTGAGGTGGTGAGGTGTTATTAGAGATGGTAAAGGGAAGGTGAGGTGGTGGGTGTTATTAAGGTGTTATTAGAGTGGTAAAGGGAAGGTGAGGTGGTGGGGTGTTATTAAGGTGTTATTAGAGTGGTAAAGGGGAAGGTGAGGTGGTGGGGTGTTATTAAGTGTTATTAGAGTGGTAAAGGGAAGGTGAGGTGGTGGGGTGTTATTAGAGTGGTAAAGGGAAGGTGATGGTGGTGGGAGTGTTATTAGAGTGGTAAAGGGGAGGGTGAGGTGAGTAGGGGTGTTATTAAGGTGTTATTAGAGTGGTAAAGGGGAAGGTGAGGTGGTGGGGTGTTATTAGAGTGGTAAAGGGGAAGGTGAGGTGGTGGGGTGTTATTAGAGTGGTAAAGGGGAAGGTGAGGTGGTGGGGTGTTATTAAGGTGTTATTAGAGTGGTAAAGGGGAAAGGTGAGGTGGTGGGGTGCTATTAGAGTGGTAAAGGGATGGGAGGTGGTGGGGTGTTATTAGAGTGGTAAGGGAAGGGAGGTGGTGAGGTGTTATTAAGGTGTTATTAGAGTGGTAAGGGAAGGTGAGGTGGTGAGGTGTTATTAAGGTGTTATTAGAGTGGTAAAGGGAAGGAGAGTGGTAAGTGTTAATAAAGTGGTAAGGAAGGTGAGTGGTGAGCTGTTATTAGGAGTGTTGTCTAAAAATTAAAGGGGAAGGTGAGTGAGTGAGTGTTGTTAA
>NW_025756779.1:0-6178 GCF_021184085.1 Oncorhynchus gorbuscha
CGTCACAGTTTTGGAGGAGTTCTGTCGTTTGATTGGTGCGTCCGTCAGTCTCTCTTCCGGGTTTCATCCCCAGTCTAACGGTCAAGCAGAGAGGGCCAATCAGACGATTGGTCGCATACTACGCAGCCTTTCTTTCAGAAACCCTGCGTCTTGGGCAGAACAGCTCCCTGGGCAGAATACGCTCACAACTCGCTTCCTTCGTCTGCTACCGGGTTATCTCCGTTTCAGAGTAGTCTGGGTTACCAGCCTCCTCTGTTCTCTTCCCAGCTTGCCGAGTCCAGCGTTCCCTCCGCTCAGCGTTTGTCCAACGTTGTGAGCGCACCTGGAGGAGGGTGAGGTCTGCACTTTGCCGTTACAGGGCACAGACTGTGAGAGCCGCCAATAAACGCAGGATTAAGAGTCCTAGGTATTGTTGCGGCCAGAGAGTGTGGCTTTCCACTCGCAACCTTCCTCTTACGACAGCTTCTCGTAAGTTGACTCCGCGGTTCATTGGTCCGTTCCGTGTCTCCCAGGTCGTCAATCCTGTCGCTGTGCGACTGCTTCTTCCGCGACATCTTCGTCGCGTCCATCCTGTCTTCCATGTCTCCTGTGTTAAGCCCTTTCTTCGCACCCCCGTTCGTCTTCCCTCCCCCTCCCGTCCTTGTCGAGCGCACCTATTTACAAGGTACATAAGATCATGGACATGCGTTCTCGGGGACGGGGTCACCAATACTTAGTGGATTGGGAGGGTTACGGTCCTGAGGAGAGGAGTTGGGTTCCGTCTCGGGACGTGCTGGACCGTTCACTCATTGATGATTTCCTCCGTTGCCGCCAGGATTCCTCCTCGAGTGCGCCAGGAGGCGCTCGGTGAGTGGGGGGTACTGTCATGTTTTGTCATTTATTATCTTGTCTTGTCCCTGTGCTTCCCATTCTATTCGTTTCCCTCTGCTGGTCTTATTAGGTTCTTTCCCTCTTTCTATCCCTCTCTCTCCCCCTCCCTCTCTCACTCTCTCGCTCTCTCTTCTCTCTATCGTTCCGTTCCTGCTCCCAGCTGTTCCTATTCCCCTAATCATCATTTAGTCTTCCCACACCTGTTCCCGATCCTTTTCCCTGATTAGAGTCCCTATTTCTCTCCTTGTTTCCCGTACCTGCCCTGTCGGATCCTCATTTATAATTCACCGTGCTGTGTCAATGTTTTGCCCTGTCGTGTCGTGTTTCCCTCAGATGCTGCGTGGTGAGCAGGTGTCTGAGTCTGCTAGGTTCAAGTGCCTTCCCGAGGCAACCTGCAGTTCTCGATCAAGTCTCCAGTCTGTTCTTGTCTTTACGTGTAGTATTATGCTTTTTGTTTTGTAAAGTTTATTCTGGATTAAATACTCTGTTTTCGCCAAGTCGCTTTTGGGTCCTCATTCACCTGCATGACAGAAGGATCCGACCGAGGAATGGACCCAGCGACTACAGACGCTCGTAACACTGCCGTCGAGATCCAAGGAGCCATGCTCGGCAGACACGAGCAGGAATTGTCTGCTGCTCGCCATGCCGTGGAGAACCTGGCCGCTCAGGTTTCCGACCTCTCTGGACAGTTCCAGAGTCTTCGTCTCGTGCCACCTGTTACTTCCTGGCCTGCCGAGCCTCCAGAACCTAGGGTTAATAACCCACCTTGCTACTCCGGGCAGCCCACTGAGTGCCGCTCCTTTCTCACCCAGTGTGAGATTGTGTTCTCTCTCCAACCCAACACATACTCTAGAGAGAGAGCTCGGGTTGCTTACGTCATTTCACTCCTTACTGGCCGGGCCGAGTGGGGCACAGCTATCTGGGAGGCAAGGGCTGATTGTTCTAACAATTACCAGAACTTTAAAGAGGAGATGATTCGGGTTTTTGACCGTTCAGTTTTTGGTGGGGGAGGCTTCTAGGGTCCCTGGCTTCCCTATGCCAAGGTGATCGATCCATAACGGATTACTCTATAGAGTTTCGTACTCTTGCTGCCTCTAGTGACTGGAACGAGCCGGCGCTGCTCGCTCGTTTTCTGGAGGGACTCCACACAGTGGTCAAAGATGAGATTCTCTCTCGGGAGGTTCCTTCCTGTGTGGACTCTTTGATTGCTCTCGCCATCCGCATAGAACGACGGGTAGATCTTCGTCACCAGGCTCGTGGAAGAGAGCTCGCATCAACGGTGTTTCCCTGCTCCGCATCGCAACCATCTCCCTCCTCTGGCTCTGAGACTGAGCCCATGCAGCTGGGAGGGATTCGCATCTCGACTAAGGAGAGGGAACGGAGGATCACCAACCGCCTGTGCCTCTATTGCGGATTTGATGGACATTTTGTTAATTCATGTCCAGTAAGAGGCCAGAGCCCATCAGTAAGCGGAGGGCTACTGGTGAGCGCTACTACTCAGGTCTCTTCATCTAGATCTTGTACTACTATGTCGGTCCATCTACGCTGGACCGGTTCGGGTGCTACATGCAGTGCCTTGATTGACTCTGGGGCTGAGGGTTGTTTCATGGACGAAGCATGGGTTCGGAAACATAACATTCCTTTCAGACAGTTAGACAAGCCTACGCCCATGTTTGCCTTAGATGGTAGTCATCTTCCCAGTATCAAATTTGAGACACTACCTTTAACTCTCACAGTATCTGGTAACCACAGTGAGACTATTTCTTTTTGATTTTCATTCACCTTTCACACCTGTTGTTTTGGGTCATCCCTGGCTAGTATGTCATAATCCTTCTATTAATTGGTCTTGTAATTCTATCCTATCCTGGAACGTATCTTGTCATGTGAAGTGCTTAATGTCTGCCATCCCTCCCATTTCTTCTGTCCCCACTTCTCAGGAGGAACCTGGCGATTTGACAGGAGTGCCGGAGGAATATCATGATCTGCGCACGGTCTTCAGTCGGTCCCGAGCCAACTCCCTTCCTCCTCACCGGTCGTATGATTGTAGTATTGATCTCCTTCCGGGGGACCACTCCTCCTCGGGGTAGACTATACTCTCTGTCGGCTCCCGAACGTAAGGCTCTCGAGGATTATTTATCTGTGTCTCTTGACGCCGGTACCATAGTGCCTTCTTCCTCTCCGGCCGGGGCGGGGTTCTTTTGTTAAGAAGAAGGACGGTACTCTGCGCCCCTGCGTGGATATCGAGGGCTGAATGACATAACGGTTAAGAATCGTTATCCGCTTCCCCTTATGTCATCAGCCTTCGAGATTCTGCAGGGAGCCAGGTGCTTTACTAAGTTGGACCTTCGTAACGCTTACCATCTCGTGCGCATCAGAGAGGGGGGACGAGTGGAAAACGGCGTTTAACACTCCGTTAGGGCATTTTGAGTACCGGGTTCTGCCGTTTGGTCTCGCCAATGCGCCAGCTGTTTTCAGGCATTAGTTAATGATGTTCTGAGAGACATGCTGAACATCTTTGTTTTTGTCTATCTTGACGATATCCTGATTTTTTCACCGTCACTCGAGATTCATGTTCAGCACGTTCGACGTGTTCTACAGCGCCTTTTAGAGAATTGTCTCTACGTAAAGGCTGAGAAGTGTTCTTTTCATGTCTCCTCCGTTACTTTTCTCGGTTCCGTTATTTCCGCTGAAGGCATTCAGATGGATTCCGCTAGGTCCAAGCTGTCAGTGATTGGCCCGTTCCAAGGTCACGTGTCGAGTTGCAGCGCTTTTTAGGTTTCGCTAATTTCTATCGGCGTTTCATTCGTAATTTCGGTCAAGTTGCTGCCCCTCTCACAGCTCTTACTTCTGTCAAGACGTGTTTTAAGTGGTCGGTTCCGCCCAGGGAGCTTTTGATCTTCTAAAAGAACGTTTTACGTCCGCTCCTATCTCGTTACTCCTGACGTCACTAGACAATTCATTGTCGAGGTTGGCCTTCAGAGGTAGGCGTGGGAGCCATTCTATCCCAGCGCTTCCAGTCTGACGATAAGGTTCATCCTTGCGCTTATTTTTCTCATCGCCTGTCGCCATCTGAGCGCAACTATGATGTGGGTAACCGTGAACTGCTCGCCATCCGCTTAGCCCTAGGCGAATGGCGACAGTGGTGGAGGGCGACCGTTCCTTTTGTCGTTTGGACAGACCATAAGAACCTTGAGTACATCCGTTCTGCCAAACGACTTAATGCCCGTCAAGCTCGTTGGGCGTTGTTTTCGCTCGTTTCGAGTTTGTGATTTCTTACCGTCCGGGTAGCAAGAACACCAAGCCTGATGCCTTATCCCGTCTGTTTAGTTCTTCTGTGGCTTCTACTGATCCCGAGGGGATTCTTCCTTATGGGCGTGTTGTCGGGTTGACAGTCTGGGGAATTGAAAGACAGGTTAAGCAAGCACTCACGCACACTGCGTCGCCGCGCGCTGTCCTAGTAACCTCCTTTTCGTTCCTGTTTCCACTCGTCTGGCTGTTCTTCAGTGGGCTCACTCTGCCAAGTTAGCTGGTCATCCCGGTGTTCGAGGCACTCTTGCGTCTATTCGCCAGCGATTTTGGTGGCCGACTCAGGAGCGTGACACGCGCCGTTTCGTGGCTGCTTGTTCGGACTGCGCGCAGACTAAGTCGGGTAACTCTCCTCCTGCCGGTCGTCTCAGACCGCTCCCCATTCCTTCTCGACCATGGTCTCACATCGCCCTAGACTTCATTACCGGTCTGCCTTTGTCTGCGGGGAAGACTGTGATTCTTACGGTTGTCGATAGGTTCTCTAAGGCGGCACATTTCATTCCCCTCGCTAAACTTCCTTCCGCTAAGGAGACGGCACAAATCATTATCGAGAATGTGTTCCAGAATTCATGGCCTCCCGTTAGACGCCGTTTCAGACAGAGGCCCGCAATTCACGTCACAGTTTTGGAGGGAGTTCTGTCGTTTGATTGGTGCGTCCGTCAGTCTCTCTTCCGGGTTTCATCCCCAGTCCTAACGGTCAAGCAGAGAGGGCCAATCAGACGATTGGTCGCATACTACGCAGCCTTTCTTTCAGAAACCCTCGTCTTGGGCAGAACAGCTCCCCTGGGCAGAATACGCTCACAACTCGCTTCCTTCGTCTGCTACCGGGTTATCTCCGTTTCAGAGTAGTCTGGGTTACCAGCCTCCTCTATTCTCTTCCCAGCTTGCCGAGGTCCAGCGTTCCCTCCGCTCAGCGTTTGTCCAACGTTGTGAGCGCACCTGGAGGGTGAGGTCTGCACTTTGCCGCTACAGGGCACAGACTGTGAGCCGCCAATAAACGCAGGATTAAGAGTCCTAGGTATTGTTGCGGCCAGAGAGTGTGGCTTTCCACTCGCAACCTTCCTCTTACGACAGCTTCTCGTAAGTTGACTCCGCGGTTCATTGGTCCGTTCCGTGTCTCCCAGGTCGTCAATCCTGTCGCTGTGCGACTATGCTTCTTCCGCGACATCTTCGTCGCGTCCATCCTGTCTTCCATGTCTCCTGTGTTAAGCCCTTTCTTCGCACCCCGTTCGTCTTCCCTCCCCCTCCCGTCCTTGTCGAGCGCACCTATTTACAAGGTACATAAGATCATGGACATGCGTTCTCGGGGACGGGGTCACCAACTACTTAGTGGATTGGGAGGGTTACGGTCCTGAGGAGAGGAGTTGGGTTCCGTCTCGGGAGTGCTGGACCGTTCACTCATTGATGATTTCCTCGTTGCCGCCAGGTTCTCCTCGAGTGCGCCAGGGGCGCTCGGTGAGGGTGGGGGGTACTGTCATGTTTGTCATTTATTATCATGTCTTGTCCCTGTGCTTCCCATTCTATTCGTTTCCCTCTGCTGGTCTTATTAGGTTCTTTCCCTCTTTCTATCCCTCTCTCTCCCCCCCTCCCCTCTCTCGCTCTCTCTTCTCTCTATCTCGTTTCCGTTCCTGCTCCCAGCTGTTCCTATTCCCCTAATCATCATTTAGTCTTCCCACACCTGTTCCCGATCCTTTTCCCTGATTAGAGTCCCTATTTCTCTCCTTGTTTCCCCGTACCTGCCCTGTCGGATCCTCATTTATAATTCACCGTGCTGTGTCTATGTTTTGCCCCTGTCGTGTCGTGTTTCCCTCCCAGATGCTGCGTGGTGAGCAGGTGTCACAGGTCTGCTGGGTTCCAGGAGTGCCTTCCCGGGGCAACCTGCAGTTCTCGATCAAGTCTCAGTCTGTTCTTGTCTTTACGTGTAGTATTATGCTTTTTGTTTTGTAAAGTTTATTCTGGATTAAATACTCTGTTTTCGCCAAGTCGCTTTTGGGTCCTCATT
>NW_025756780.1:0-6178 GCF_021184085.1 Oncorhynchus gorbuscha
AGTCCAGTTCACTTCACACATGTATGAAGTTAATTTCAACATGTATAGTCCAGTTCACTTCCAGCATGTATAGTTCACTTCAACATGTATAGTTCACTTCAACATGTATAGTCCCGCCCAACATGTATGGACCCACTTCGCCATTAACCTTAGTTCCTTCTTCAACATATGATCCACTTCAACATATAGTCCAGTTCACTTCAACATGTATAGTTCACTTCAACATGTATAGTCCACTTCAACATGTATAGTTCACGTCAACATGTATAGTTCACTTCAACATGTATAGTTCACTTCAACATGTATAGTTCACTTCAACATGTATAGTTCACTTCAACATATAACATGTATAGTCCACTTCAACATGTATAGTCCAGTTCACTTCAACATGTATAGTCTACTTCATCATGTATAGTTCACTTCAACATGTATAGTCCACTTCAACATGTATAGTCCACTTCAACATGTATAGTTCACTTCAACAGTTCACTTCAACGTGTATAGTTCACTTCAACATGTATAGTCCAGTTCACGTCAACATGTATAGTTCACTTCAACATGTATAGTTCACTTCAACATGTATAGTTCACTTCAACATGTATAGTTCACTACAACATGTATAGTTCACTTCAACATGTATAGTCCACTTCAACATGTATAGTATCAACATGTATTCACTCAACATGTATAGTTCACTTCAACATGTATAGTTCACGTCAACATGTATAGTTCACTTCAACATGTATAGTTCACTTCAACATGTATAGTCAACATGTATATTTCACTTCAACATGTATAGTCCACTTCAACATGTATAGTTCACTTCAACATGTATAGTCCACTTCAACATGTATAGTCCACTTCAACATGTATAGTCCACTTCAACATGTATAGTTCAGTTCAGTTCAACAAGTATAGTTAATTTCAACATGTGTTGTCCAGTTCAACAAGTATAGTCCAGTTCACTTCAACATGTATAGTTAATTTCAACATGTGTTGTCCAGTTCAACATGTATAGTCCACTTCAACATGTATAGTCCACTTCAACATGTATAGTTCAGTTCAGTTCAACAAGTATAGTCCAGTTCACTTCAACATGTATAGTTAATTTCAACATGTGTTGTCCAGTTCAACAAGTATAGTCCAGTTCACTTCAACATGTATAGTTAATTTCAACATGTATAGTTAATTTCAACATGTATAGTTCACTTCAACATGTAGAGTTCACTTCAACATGTAGAGTTCACTTCAACATGTATAGTTCACTTCAACATGTATAGTTCACTTCCAGATGTATAGTCCACTTCAACATGTATAGTTCACTTCAACATGTATAGTTCACTTCAACATGTATAGTTCACTTCAACATGTATAGTTCACTTCAACATGTATAGTCCAGTTCACTTCAACATGTAGAGTTCACTTCAACATGTATAGTCCACTTCAACATGTATAGTTCACTTCAACATGTATAGTTCACTTCAACGTGTATAGTTCACTTCAACATGTATAGTTCACTTCAACATGTATAGTTCATTTCATCTTGTATAGTTCACTTCAACATGTATAGTTCACTTCAACATGTATAGTTCACTACAACATGTATAGTTCACTTCAACATGTATAGTCCACTTCAACATGTATAGTCCAGTTCACTTCAACATGTATAGTTCACTTCAACGTGTATAGTTCACTTCAACATGTATAGTCTACTTCAACATGTATAGTTCACTTCAACATGTATAGTCTACTTCAACGTGTATAGTTCACTTCAACATGTATAGTTCACTTCAACATGTATAGTTCACTTCAACATGTATAGTTCACTTCAACATGTATAGTTCACTTCAACGTGTATAGTTCACTTCAACATGTATAGTTCACTTCAACATGTATAGTTCACTTCAACATGTATAGTTCACTTCAACATGTATATTTCACTTCAACATGTATAGTCCAGCTCAACATGTATACCTCAACATGTATAGTTCACTTCAACATGTAGAGTTCACTTCAACATGTATATAGTTCACTTCAACATGTATAGTTCAGTTCAGTTCAACAAGTATATAGTCCAGTTCACTTCAACATGTATAGTTCATTTCAACATGTATAGTTCACATGTGTTGTCAGTTCAACATGTATAGTCTTCAACATGTATTCCACTTCAACATGTATAGTTCATTTTATCATGTAGTAGTTCACTTCAACATGTATAGTTAATTTCAACATGTATAGTTCAACAAGTATAGTAGTTCACTTCAACATGTATAGCTCATCAACATGTATAGTTCACTTCAACATGTCTAATTTCAACATGTAGAGTTCATCAACATGTATAGTTCACTAACATTAGCCTAACATGTATAGTCCACTTCAACATGTATAGTTCACTTCAACATGTATAGTTCACTTCAACATGTATAGTTCACTTAAACATGTATAGTTCAATTCAACATGTATAGTTCACATGTATAGTCCATCAACATGTATAGTTCACTTCAACATGTATAGTCCACTTCAACATGTATAGTTCACTTCAACATGTATAGTTCACTTCAACATGTATAGTTCATTTCATCTTGTATAGTTCACTTCAACATGTATAGTCTACTTCAACATGTATAGTCTACTTCAACATGTATAGTTCACTTCAACGTGTATAGTTCACTAACATGTATAGTTCACTTTAACATGTATAGTTCACTTCAACATGTATAGTTCACTTCAACATGTACAGTTCACTTCAACATGTATAGTTCACTTCAACATGTATAGTCTACTTCAACATGTATAGTTCACTTAAACATGTATAGTTCAATTCAACATGTATAGTTTCACTTCAACATGTATACCACTTCAACATGTATAGTCCACTTCAACATGTATAGTTCACTTCAACATGTATAGTTCACTTCAACGTGTATAGTTCACTTCAACATGTATAGTCTACTTCAACATGTTAGCTCACTTCAACATGTATAGTTCACTTCAACGCAGTATAGTTCATTTCAACATGTATAGTTCACTTCAACATGTATAGTTCACTTCAACATGTATAGTTCACTTCAACATGTATAGTTCACTTCAACGTGTATAGTTCATCAACATGTATAGTCTATCAACATGTATAGTTCACTTCAACATGTATAGTTCACTTCAACGTGTATAGTTCACTTCAACATGTATAGTTCACTTCAACATGTATAGTTCACTTCAACATGTATAGTTCACTTCAACATGTATAGTTCACTTCAACATGTATAGTTCACTTCAACATGTATAGTTCACTTCAACATGTATAGTTCACTCAACATGTATAGTTCACTTCAACATGTACAGTTCACTTCAACATGTATAGTTCACTTCAACATGTATAGTTCATCACATGTATAGTTCACTTAAACATGTATAGTTCAATTCAACATGTATATTCATCACTTCAACATGTATGTCTACTTCAACATGTATAGTCCACTTCAACATGTATAGTTCACTTCAACATGTATAATTCAATTTCAACGTGCATAGTTCACTTCAACATGTATAGTCTACTTCAACATGTATATCTAATTTCAACATGTATAGTTCACTTCAACGTGTATAGTTCACTTCAACATGTATAGTTCACTTCAACATGTATAGTTCACTTCAACATGTATAGTTCACTTCAACATGTATAGTTCACTTCAACGTGTATAGTTCACTTCAACATGTATAGTTCACTTCAACATGTATAGTTCACTTCAACATGTATAGTTCACTTCAACATGTATAGTTCACTTCAACATGTATAGTCCACTTCAACATGTATAGTCCAGCTCACCTCAACATGTATAGTTCACTTCAACATGTATAGTTCACTTCAACATGTATAGTTCACTTCAACATGTAGAGTTCACTTCAACATGTATAGTTCACTTCAACATGTATAGTTCAGTTCAGTTCAACAAGTATAGTCCAGTTCACTTCAACATGTATAGTTCACTTCAACATGTATAGTTCAGTTCAGTTCAACAAGTATAGTCCAGTTCACTTCAACATGTATAGTTCACTTCAACATGTATAGTTCAGTTCAGTTCAACAAGTATAGTCCAGTTCACTTCAACATGTATAGTTCACTCTCCAACATGTATAGTTCAGTTCAGTTCAACAAGTATAGTCCAGTTCACTTCAACATGTATAGTTCACTTCAACATGTATAGTCTACTTCAACATGTATAGTTCACTTCAACATGTATAGTTCACTTCAACATGTATAGTCTACTTCAACATGTATAGTTCACTTCAACATGTATAGTTCACTTCAACATGTATAGTTCAGTTCAGTTCAACAAGTATAGTCCAGTTCACTTCAACATGTATAGTTCACTTCAACATGTATAGTTCAGTTCAGTTCAACAAGTATAGTCCAGTTCACTTCAACATGTATAGTTCACTTCAACATGTATAGTCTACTTCAACATGTATAGTTCACTTCAACATGTATAGTTCACTTCAACATGTATAGTTCACTTCAACGTGTATAGTTCACTTCAACATGTAGAGTTCACTTCAACATGTATAGTCTACTTTAAACATGTATAGTTCACTTCAACATGTAGAGTTCACTTCAACATGTATAGTTCACTTCAACATGTATAGTTCAGTTCAGTTCAACAAGTATAGTCCAGTTCACTTCAACATGTATAGTTCAGTTCAGTTCAACAAGTATAGTCCAGTTCACTCCAACATGTATAGTTCACTTCAACATGTATAGTTCAGTTCAGTTCAACAAGTATAGTCCAGTTCACTTCAACATGTATAGTTCACTTCAACATGTAGAGTTCACTTCAACATGTATAGTTCACTTCAACATGTATAGTTCAGTTCAGTTCAACGAGTATAGTCCAGTTCACTTCAACATGTATAGTTCACTTCAACATGTATAGTTCACTTCAACATGTATAGTTCACTTCAACATGTATAGTTCACTTCAACATGTATAGTTCACTCTCAACATGTATAGTCTACTAACATGTATAGTTCACTTCAACATGTATAGTTCACTTCAACATGTACAGTTCACTTCAACATGTATAGTTCACTTCAACATGTATAGTCTACTTCAACATGTATAGTTCACTTCAACATGTATAGTTCACTTCAACATGTACAGTTCACTTCAACATGTATAGTTCACTTCAACATGTACAGTTCACTTCAACATGTATAGTTCACTTCAACATGTATAGTTCACTTCAACATGTATAGTCCACTTCAACATGTATAGTTCACTTCAACATGTATAGTCTACTTCAACATGTATAGTTCACTTCAACATGTATAGTCCAGTTCACTTCAACATGTATAGTCTACTTCAACATGTATAGTTCACTTCAACATGTATAGTCTACTTCAACATGTATAGTTCACTTCAACATGTATAGTCCAGTTCACTTCAACATGTATAGTTCACTTCAACATGTATAGTTCACTTCAACGTGTATAGTTCACTTCAACATGTATAGTTCACTTCAACATGTATAGTTCACTTCAACATGTATAGTTCAATTCAACATGTATAGTTCACTTCAACATGTATAGTCTACTTCAACATGTATAGTTCACTTCAACATGTATAGTTCAGTTCAGTTCAACAAGTATAGTCCAGTTCACTTCAACATGTATAGTTCACTTCAACATGTATAGTTCACTTCAACATGTATAGTCTACTTCAACATGTCTAGTTCACTTCAACATGTATAGTTCAGTTCAGTTCAACAAGTATAGTCCAGTTCACTTCAACATGTATATTCTACTTCAACATGTATAGTTCACTTCAACATGTATAGTTCACTTCAACATGTATAGTCTACTTCAACATGTATAGTTCACTTCAACATGTATAGTCCAGTTCACTTCAACATGTATAGTTCACTTCAACATGTATAGTTCACTTCAACATGTATAGTCCACTTCAACATGTATAGTTCACTTCAACATGTATAGTTCACTTCAACATGTATAGTTCACTTCAACATGTATAGTTCACTTCAACGTGTATAGTTAATTTCAACATGTGTTGTCCAGTTCAACAATTATAGTCCAGTTCACTTCAACATGTATAGTTCACTTCAACATGTATAGTTAATTTCAACATGTGTTGTCCAGTTCAACAATTATAGTCCAGTTCACT
>NW_025756781.1:0-6177 GCF_021184085.1 Oncorhynchus gorbuscha
GAAGGGCAGGTCTGTGCTGAGTTACGACATAGAGGAATGCGTGAAGGATGACAACGCAATGGCCTTCTGCATCCTCACGTTGTTACTCGTTGTTCACGTTCTGTTGGTATCTCTCACAGCACACCTCTTTTACTGGGACTTGTCCTATATTCTTGACTACTGTGGGGCCAAGCTGAAGCACCAATGTCTCTTACAGCACACAGCCTGTGTCTACGATGCCTTCGTCATGTATGACACCACAGACCCGCTGGCCTCTGATTGGGTGTTGAACCACCTTAGGGTGGAACTAGAGGAGCGCGGAGAGAGGGTTCGCCCACTCTGCCTGGAGGAGCGTGATTGGATGCCAGGGGTGCCTATCATGGATAACCTTTCCAATAGTGTGCGACAGAGCAGGAAAACGGTGTTTGTGCTGACAGAGGGCTTTCTGTCGCGTGGTGTGGTTAAAATGGCCGCCCTGCTGGTGCAGCAGCGGCTGGTGGAGGAGGGTGTGGATGCCATGGTGTTGCTGCTGCTGCAGCCCCAGGTTCTGCGACGCTCACGCATCATCCACCTGCGCAGACGGCTCTGCAGGCGCAGTGTTCTGGAGTGGCCAGCAACTGCCTGTCCGGCTGCCCAGCGCTGGTTCTGGCACAACCTGAAGAGAGCCATACGGAAAGATCAGCGAGCCACACACGCATCACTACACGGCACATACTTCACTGGGCGGTGAACTCAAGGACATGAAAGGAACTGACCAAAAACAGGAAACCGATCAAAAAACATGGCTGAGTTTACTTAAAGGTCTCCAATTCCTACTCTGCAGTGTTCTAGAATCAGTTCCTAGAGACATGACTGTGTAGTTCCCCTTCACACACACACACACACGCACGCACACACACACACACACACACACACACACAGACATGCACACACACACACACACGCTACACGCACACACACACACCCACACAATATAGCCTATTGTAGTGGCTGCATGGTTTTCTGTACAATCCATAATAGAATATTAGGCCTTGATTTCTGTTTTTCCTGCTAAGGATTATATTATCAATGGTCACATTAGCTTCTCTGTGAAAATGCCTGCCTCATCTACAGTACAATATAGTAAATCATGTGACTCTGTTTACTGTTGATGTACGTGACCTCATCTACACCTGGTAAGAAAACAGTATTATGATCCTATTTTGGCTACATTCAGATGTTTTTGACAGGTGAAAACCAGTCTACCGATACGTTAATAAACTTAGTTACAATGGTTTCCTATGGGAGGACAATCTTACTGATCTCAACCACTGGGTGGCAGAGTAACTCCTGAGTCATGTGTTCAGGACTGGCATGATGTACACACCACTAGTTCCATATCAGTGGCTTCTCCTACAGTATCACCTGACTCTGGAAGGCAGTGTTCTCCATCCCTGGTCCTAGAGACCCACAGGGTGTGCAGGCTTGAGCGAGTCATACTTTACAAAGTGTATCAATATCAGAATGGTTTATTATCAACCAAAAGAAAAGACCTGTGCCATTCACTTTGAACTGGACTGTGTTTACAATCGCGGTACTGAGTAGATCCGCTTGTTTTGAGAGCTGTATTGTAGCCACGGGTGTTCATATCCTTCGCTAGTTAGTGAGTTATTAAGCCAGTTGTAGATCATTTGTTGCCAGCAATGGGGGAGGGATTATTTCCTACAAGATCACAAAACGTGTACATTTCTAGACATAAAGACAGGCTTGAATAAGATAAATAGCCAATAGGCAGAGGGTAGCATCATTTGTCTGATATTCTCTGTGATAATGACATGGGAATAATAACACCATTTATTTTGTAAAGTGGTTTCTTGCATCAAACAACACAACAACATTTTCTGAACAATTCCTTGTATGAAGGATAAAAAAAAACGTGTCTGGACCAAAGAAACAGAAGTTCTACAAGACGACTCACTGCTCTCTGCACGTTAAAACAAACCTGCAGAAATGCAGACTAGGGCCAAGATGCGCCGACAGACATGGCAGCTCTGCTTCTAACTCCTAAGCAACTTTGCAATAATGTTTGAATTTTTTTGTGTGTTATACAAGCATTTCGCTACACCCGCAATAACATCTGCTAAATATGTGTATACGACCAATATTTTGGGGATTTTATTTGACAACCATACACAGTACTTACGTATATGATCTTTGATATAAATACATACTCTTCGTTATACACATACAGAAGACACATACACATACACATACATTTGTATATATCTCTGTAGAAATCTTTATTTAAAAACCTTGTTATTATAACTGGCAACATAGTCCTGGAGGCTAGTGTGTGTCCCTGTGCTGATCCTGTCCAGGTGTCCAGGTATCCAGGTATCCAGGTGTCCAGTATCCAGGTGTCCAGGTATCCAGGTGTCCAGGTATCCAGGTGTCCAGGTATCCAGGTATCTAGGTGTCCAGGTATCTAGGTATCCAGGTATCCAGGTGTCCAGGTGTCCAGTATCCAGGTGTCCAGGTATCCAGGTGTCCAGGTATCTAGGTATCCAGGTATCCAGGTATCTAGGTATCTAGGTGTCCAGGTATCCAGGTATCCAGGTGTCCAGGTATCTAGGTATCCAGGTATCCAGGTATCCAGGTATCTAGGTGTCCAGGTGTCCAGGTATCCAGGTATCTAGGTGTCCAGGTATCTAGGTATCCAGGTGTCCAGGTATCCAGGTGTCCAGTATCCAGGTGTCCAGGTATCCAGGTGTCCAGGTATCTAGGTATCCAGGTATCCAGGTATCCAGGTATCTAGGTATCTAGGTGTCCAGGGATCCAGGTATCCAGGTATCTAGTCGGAGGAAAGAACACACGCCTCCAGAAGGGAATCTTTCTATTTTAACAATCCAGACTGTGTTATGTTATACCATCACCTACTATAGGTCTATGGCCACTGACAGTGCCTTGTGTCAATTTAGAACGGTTGACTAAATCAGTCAATGGTTCCCAATTCTCTCCTTAGGGACCCCCAGCTGTTCCAGAGGTAATTCACTTGATTCTATTTGCCAATCAACAAAATAACACTGTGGAATTTTAACAATATAATATGACTGACAAGAATTTAAAAAAAAAACTGAGAAATGTTCTTTATAGAACCATTCTCTGCAAAGGTTGTATAAAGAACCATAAAAAAGGTACTATATAACCCCAAAAAGGTTGTAACTATAGCGGAACCCTTTTGGTGCTGTATAGAACCTTTTTAAATGGTTCTTTATACAATAGAACCTTAGGAAAGGTTTCTTTATAGCACCATACAGGTTCCATTTAGAACCTTATGAGCATGGTTCTTTATTGAACCTTCAAAAAGGGTTCCATATAGCACCAAAACGGGTTCCGCTGTGTTTACAACCCAATAACTCCTATCTGGTACTATTTCAGAACACATTTTGTTGTGTGTATAACTAGGTTTCCATTCAATTGGCAACATATTTTCATGTGAATATAAAAAAGACACGAGATCTTCAGTTTCTTGGCAATTTCTGCATGGAATGGCAACTGTTTCTCAGAAGCAAGAAGACTGAACAGACTTTCAGAAGAAAGTTCTTTGTTTCAACCATTTTGACCCTGTAATCACATATGTAGAGTCAAGGCCCTTGGGCCATCCACGCGACCGAGGAGTTTTCACGGCCCTAGGATGATCTTGATTTATTGAACGGGCCCGCAGACCGCAGCAAGCCGGCAGCCTGAATCTTTTACACGCACCAATACTACATTTCCCACAATGCAGAGGTGGCCTTTTCCGAGCAGTAGGCTGCTTCATTTCAATATTTATTGGCACAGCAGTTATCAGCATCACAGTAAAATTAACTTTCAGATACCCATCAAAAATGGCAAAACGGAAGGTGGACACTGAGAACCGGGGTTTCAAACAAGGTGGGAGTCGGAGTATTTGTTCACGGTAGCTGGAAAACCTGTGTGTCTTCTGTGTGGAGAAAGTGTGGCGGTACTGAAGAGTATAATCTGAGGCGACATTATGAAACGAAACACGCCGGACAAAACAAGAATATGGACATGGAAAAAGGCTACAAAGGCAGAGGAATTAAAAACGAGGCCTCAAATCTCGACAGGCCTGTTCAAAGCCAAATCACAAGGCCAGGCTGCTGTCAAGGCCAGTTTTATTTTGGCAGAAGAGATTGCTAAACCAGCCCGGCCATTTACGGAGGGGATTTCATCAAAAACTGCATGATTAAAGTTTGACGAAGTTTGCCAGAAAAAGTAACTCTTTTTGAATGTGAGTCTGATAAGAAACACCATTGCCAGAGAGTAGACCAGTTGTCCATCAATCAAAAAGAGCAGCTTGTGAAAAGGGAAAAGATTTCATTGGAAGATTCTATTGTGGATGATAATCACATTTCTGATATCGTCGCAGCTGTCAGACTTTCATCCGGAGTGGACTGTTTCCATGATAGAGGAGTCTTTATTATGTCCATGCATGGTACAACTACGGGGCATGATTTGTATGAAGAGGTGTCAAGATGTGTAAATGAGATGGAGCTGCCTTGGGAAAACTCGTGGGTTTGACAACCGACGGAGCACCTGCGATGTGTGGACACAGGAGCGGACTGGTGGCGAAGATACGGGAAAAGATGCAAGAGGAAAACGCGACAGGTGAGCTGACAGCTTATCATTGTATCATACACCAGGAAGCGTTGTGCGGTAAAGCCTTGAAAATGGAGCATGTAATGAGCATCATCACGCGCACAGTTAACTTTATCAGAGCCAAAGGTTTGAATCACCGCCAGTTCAAGGCATTTCTGACGGAGTTAGAAACGGAGCATGGTGATTTGCCTTATCACACAGAGGTGCGATGGCTAAGCCAGGGAAAGGTGCTTCAAAGATGTTTCGAGCTTCGTGAGGAGATTTGTCTGTTCTTGGACAGCAAAGGGAAAGACACAACACAACTCCGAGACGAAATGTTTCTGTGTGAAATGGCTTTTCTGTGTGACATTACGAGTCATCTGAATGCAATGAACTTGCAGCTGCAGGGTCGGGATCGTGTCATCTCTGATATGTACAGTACAGTGAAGGCATTTAAAACCAAACTGACTCTGTGGGAGACGCAGATGCGGAAAGAAAATTTGAGCCACTTTCCCAGCTGCCAGACCATGAAAGAGAAGCTCTCTACCAGTGCGTTCCCGAGCGCACAGTTGGCTGATAAAATAGGTATGCTTGCCGCTGACTTTCGACGCCGATTTGCTGACTTTGAAGCACAAAAAAGCAGGTTGGAACTGCTCGGTAACCCATTTGCTGTTGACGTGGAAAGCTCACCACCAAACCTCCAAATGGAGTTGATTGACCTCCAATGCAATGATGCACTGAGGGCAAAATATGCGGCAGTGGGTGCTGCGGAGTTCGCCCGTTTCCTCCCCGACACAATGCCCCAGCTGCGCATCCAGGCTGCTCAAACGTTGTCTATGTTTGGCAGCACATACCTGTGTGAACAACTGTTTTCTTTGATGAACTTGAACAAACATCACCCACAGAAGTCGACTTTACTGCTGAACACTTCCACTCAATTCTGAGGATTTCCTCAGCTCAGAGCCTGCTCAACATTGATGAACTTGTGGAAAAGATGGGACACCACCAAGTATCACCTCAACTCAAACAAGTGAACATTACTGTGCAATCACATATTTAGAGTTTTACTCAGTTCAAGTTTAAAAGTTAAAGTTTAATATTTGTTTCATGTTACTTCTCCTTAAACAAAGTGTTGTTTGATTAATAGATTTTTGCACTTTATTTTATTGTATTTCAATCCAATTATATTTTAAAAATATTTCAGTTGAGTGGATGATAGAAAATTGCTATTATTGTTTTTTTCTTTGAAGTAAATTTAGCCCACTTTTGCTAAAATAGAAAATATAGGCTACTGATGGTGCCTTGAATATCGGTTTCTTTCATTTTAATGTTCATGTTATGGGGATTTTTATATAAAGGAAATTTGTCTTTGTGTCTGTTGAAAATTAAAGATTACTGACAGAGCCATAAGAAAATATTGCTTTATTTATCTGATCATATTAAATATATTTGTTAGGTTTTCAGTAGGTTCAATTAGGTTCACTAGACTATATGCGTCATTTAAAAAATTTCAATGAACATTCGAACAGTCCGGCCCTCGGCTTGTAGCTAAATTTTTTATTTGGCCCTCCGTCCATTTGA
>NW_025756782.1:0-6176 GCF_021184085.1 Oncorhynchus gorbuscha
AGTAGTAGAGATAGGGTACATGTTGTCATTACTCCTCAGTATGACAGTAGTAGAGATAAGTGCATGTTGTCATTACTCCCTCCTGTGACTGACAGTAAATGAGATAGAATTACAGTACATCATTCTCCTCACAGTGACTGACAATAGTAGAGATGGGGTGCATGTTGTCATTACTCCTCACAGTGACTGACAGTAGTGAGATAGGAGTACATGTTGTCATTACTCCTCAGTATGACAGTAGTAGGATAAGATGCATTTACATTTACATTTAAGTCATTTATTAATAGTAGAGATAGGGTACAGCTCTTATCCAGTGCATGACAGGTGGAGCTTACAACATGTTGTCATTACTCCTCACAGTGACTGACAGTAGTAGAGATAGGGTGCATGTTGTCATTACTCCTCACAGTGACTGACAGTAGTGAGACAGGTACATGTTGTCATTACTCCTCACAGTGACTGACAGTAGTAGAGATAGGGTACATGTTGTCATTACTCCTCCACAGTGACTGACAGTAGTAGAGATAGTGGTCCCGTGTAGTCAGTTACTAGAGCATGACTGCGTTGTAACGCCAGGGTAGTGGGTCATTACTCCTCAGTATGACAGTACGTAGAATGGGTGCATGTTGTCATTAACTCCTCACATTAGACTAGGGACATGTTGTCATTACTCCTCAGTATGACAGTAGTAGAGATAGGGTACATGTTGTCATTACTCCTCACAGACTGACAGTAGTAGCAGATAGGGGTGCATGTTGTCATTACTCCTCAGTGTGACAGTAGTAGAGATAGGGTGCATGTTGTCATTACTCCTCACAGTGACTGACAGTAGTAGAGATAGGTACATGTTGTCACACTCCTCAGTATGACAGTAGTAGAGATAGGGTACATTTGTCATTTCCCAGTATGACAGTAGCAGAGATAGGGACATGCTTGTCATTATCTCAGGACAGTAGTAGAGATACATGTTGTCATTACTCCTCACAGTGACTGACAGTAGTAGAGATAGGGTACATGTTGTCATTACTCCTCACAGTGACTGACAGTAGTAGAGATAGGGTACATGTTGTCATTACTCCTCACAGTGACTGACAGTAGTAGAGATAGGGTACATGTTGTCATTACTCCTCACAGTGACTGACAGTAGTAGAGATAGTGGTCCTGTGTAGCTCAGTTGGTAGAGCATGGCATTTGTAGGTTCGATCCCCGTGGGTAGTGGGTGTATGCACACATGACTGTAAGACCACCTCTGATAAATGGCAGTATATTGCATGTTGCACACATGACTGTAAGTTTATGTTGTCATTAAAATGACAGTAGTAGAATGGTACATGTTGTCATTACTCCTCACATTATGACAGTAGTTAGATAGGGTACATGTTGTCATTACTCCTCAGTATGACAGTAGTAGAGATAGGGTAGCATGTTGTCATTACTCCTCACAGTGACTGACAGTAGTAGAGATAGGGGTACATGTTGTCATTACTCCTCAGTATGACAGTAGTAGAGATAAACACATGTTGTCATTACTCCTCACAGTGACTGACAGTAGGCTTAGAGATGGGGTACATGTTGTCATTACTCCTCAGTACTGACAGTAGTAGAGATAGGGTACATGTTGTCATTACTCCTCACAGTGACTGACAGTAGTAGAGATAGGGTCCTGTGTCATTACTCCTCAGTATGACAGTAGTAGAGATAGGGTACATGTTGTCATTACTCCCAGTGTGACAATAGTGGATAGGGTCCCAGGACCACCCACAGCACTGACAGTAGTAGATAGGACATGTTGTCATTACTCTCAGTATGACAGTAGTAGCGTAGGGTACATTTACATTTATTATTTAAGTCATGCATGTTGTCCTTATCCAGAGCGACAGTAATGCATAACATGTTGTCATTACTCCTCACAGTGACTGACAGTAGTAGAGATAGGGTACATATTGTCATTACTCCTCACAGTGACTGACAGTAGTAGAGATAGGGTACATGTTGTCATTACTCCTCACAGTGACTGACAGTAGTAGAGATAGGGTACATGTTGTCATTACTCCTCACAGTGACTGACAGTAGTAGAGATAGGGTACATGTTGTCATTACTCCTCACAGTGACTGACAGTAGTAGAGATAGGGGCATGTTGTCATTACTCCTCAGTGTGACAGTAGTAGAGATAGGGTACATGTTGTCATTACTCCTCAGTGACTGACAGTAGTAGAGATAGGGTACATGTTGTCATTACTCCTCACAGTGACTGACAGTAGTAGAGATAGGGTACATGTTGTCATTACTCCTCAGTGTGACAGTAGTAGAGATAGGGTGCATGTTGTCATTACTCCTCACAGTGACTGACAGTAGTAGATAGGGTGCATGTTGTCATTACTCCTCAGTGTGACAGTAGTAGATAGGGTGCATGTTGTCATTACTCCTTAGTGTGACAGTAGTAGAGATAGGGTACATGTTGTCATTACTCCTCACAGTGACTGACAGTAGTAGAGATAGGGTACATGTTGTCATTACTCCTCAGTGTGACAGTAGTAGAGATAGGGTGCATGTTGTCATTACTCCTCACAGTTACTGACAGTAGTAGATAGGGTGCATGTTGTCATTACTCCTCAGTGTGACAGTAGTAGATAGGAGTGCATGTTGTCATTACTCCTCAGTGTGACAGTAGTAGAGATAGGGTACATGTTGTCATTACTCCTCAGTATGACAGTAGTAGAGATAGGGTACATGTTGTCATTACTCCTCAGTATGACAGTAGTAGAGATAGGGTACATGTTGTCATTACTCCTCAGTATGACAGTAGTAGAGATAGGGTACATGTTGTCATTACTCCTCAGTATGACAGTAGTAGAGATAGGGTGCATGTTGTCATTACTCCTCAGTGTGACAGTAGTAGAGATAGGGTACATGTTGTCATTACTCCTCAGTATGACAGTAGTAGAGATAGGGTACATGATGTCATTACTCCTCAGTGTGACAGTAGTAGAGATAGGGTGCATGTTGTCATTACTCCTCAGTGTGACAGTAGTAGAGATAGGGTACATGTTGTCATTACTCCTCAGTATAACAGTAGTAGAGATAGGGTACATGTTGTCATTACTCCTCACAGTGACTGACAGTAGTAGAGATAGGGTACATGTTGTCATTACTCCTCAGTGTGACAGATAAAAGGCTGTTGTCATTACTCCTCACAGTGACTGACAGTAGTAGAGATAGGGGTTACGTTGTCACATCCTCAGTGTGATATATAGAGATAGTGGCACATGTTGTCATTACCCTCATAAAGTGACTGACAGCAGAGATAGGGTGCATGCTTGTCACATCTCCTCAGTGTGATAGCAGAGATAGGGGACATCTTTATCATTAATTCCTCATGACAGTAGTAGAGATAGGGTACATGCTGTCACATTCCTCACAGCATGACAGTAGTAGAGATAGGGTACATGTTGTCATTACTCCTCAGTGACAGTAGTAGAGATAGGCATGTTGCCGCTACCCCTCAGTGTGACAGTAGTAGAGATAGGGTACATGCTGTCATTACTCCTCACAGTGACTGACAGTAGTAGAGATAGGGTACATGTTGTCATTACTCTTCACAGTGACTGACAGTAGTAGAGATAGGGTGCATATTGTCATTACTCCTCACAGTGACTGACAGTAGTAGAGATAGGGTGCATGTTGTCATTACTCCCTCAGTGTGACAGTAGTAGAGATAGGGTACATGTTGTCATTACTCCTCAGTGACTGACAGTAGTAGAGATAGGGTACATGTTGTCATTACTCCTCACAGTGACTGACAGTAGTAGAGATAGGGTACATGTTGTCATTACTCCTCAGTGTGACAGTAGTAGAGATAGGGTGCATGTTGTCATTACTCCTCACAGTGACTGACAGTAGTAGATAGGGTGCATGTTGTCATTACTCCTCAGTGTGACAGTAGTAGATAGGGTGCATGTTGTCATTACTCCTTAGTGTGACAGTAGTAGAGATAGGGTACATGTTGTCATTACTCCTCACAGTGACTGACAGTAGTAGAGATAGGGTACATGTTGTCATTACTCCTCAGTGTGACAGTAGTAGAGATAGGGTGCATGTTGTCATTACTCCTCACAGTTACTGACAGTAGTAGATAGGGTGCATGTTGTCATTACTCCTCAGTGTGACAGTAGTAGATAGGGTGCATGTTGTCATTACTCCTCAGTGTGACAGTAGTAGAGATAGGGTACATGTTGTCATTACTCCTCAGTATGACAGTAGTAGAGATAGGGTACATGTTGTCATTACTCCTCAGTATGACAGTAGTAGAGATAGGGTACATGTTGTCATTACTCCTCAGTATGACAGTAGTAGAGATAGGGTACATGTTGTCATTACTCCTCAGTATGACAGTAGTAGAGATAGGGTGCATGTTGTCATTACTCCTCAGTATGACAGTAGTAGAGATAGGGTACATGTTGTCATTACTCCTCAGTATGACAGTAGTAGAGATAGGGTACATGATGTCATTACTCCTCAGTGTGACAGTAGTAGAGATAGGGTGCATGTTGTCATTACTCCTCAGTGTGACAGTAGTAGAGATAGGGTGCATGTTGTCATTACTCCTCAGTGTGACAGTAGTAGAGATAGGGTACATGTTGTCATTACTCCTCACAGTGACTGACAGTAGTAGAGATAGGGTACATGTTGTCATTACTCCTCAGTGTGACAGTAGTAGAGATAGGGTACATGTTGTCATTACTCCTCACAGTGACTGACAGTAGTAGAGATAGGGTACATGTTGTCATTACTCCTCAGTATGACAGTAGTAGAGATAGGGTACATGTTGTCATTACTCCTCACAGTGACTGACAGTAGTAGAGATAGGGTACATGTTGTCATTACTCCTCAGTATGACAGTAGTAGAGATAGGGTACATGTTGTCATTACTCCTCAGTATGACAGTAGTAGAGATAGGGTACATGTTGTCATTACTCCTCACGGTGACTGACAGTAGTAGAGATAGGGTACATGTTGTCATTACTCCTCACAGTGACTGACAGTAGTAGAGATAGGGTACATGTTGTCATTACTCCTCACAGTGACTGACAGTAGTAGAGATAGGGTACATGTTGTCATTACTCCTCAGTATGACAGTAGTAGAGATAGGGTACATGTTGTCATTACTCCTCACAGTGACTGACAGTAGTAGAGATAGGGTACATGTTGTCATTACTCCTCACAGTGACTGACAGTAGTAGAGATAGGGTACATGTTGTCATTACTCCTCACAGTGACTGACAGTAGTAGAGATAGGGTACATGTTGTCATTACTCCTCAGTATGACAGTAGTAGAGATAGGGTACATGTTGTCATTACTCCTCACAGTGACTGACAGTAGTAGAGATAGGGTACATGTTGTCATTACTCCTCAGTATGACAGTAGTAGAGATAGGGTACATGTTGTCATTACTCCTCACAGTGACTGACAGTAGTAGAGATAGGGTACATGTTGTCATTACTCCTCAGTATGACAGTAGTAGAGATAGGGTACATGTTGTCATTACTCCTCAGTGTGACAGTAGTAGAGATAGGGTACATGTTGTCATTACTCCTCAGTGTGACAGTAGTAGAGATAGGGTGCATGTTGTCATTACTCCTCAGTGTGACAGTAGTAGAGATAGGGTGCATGTTTTCATTACTTCTCCACAGTGACTGATACAGCTTGTTCTGTGTGGAGTGGCTTAGTGACTAATGAGAGGAATACCCAGAATGAGGCTTTATCCCAAATGCCAGCCTATTCCCTATATAATGGACTACTTCTGACCAGGGACCATAGGCCGCCCATAGGACTCTGAGTAAAAGTAGTCCACTATATATGGAATAGAGATACCATTTGGGATGCAGAAAGAGCAAGAGGATAGAGTAAAACATGGAGGGGATTTGAAAAGAAGGGATTGAGAGAGAGAGAGATAATAACGGACACAGGAGGGAATCTGAAGCAAGGGTGATGAACTGAAAACAGCTAACGAGACAAACGGAGAGAGTTCGAGGAAAAGGTGAAAGACAAGATGCACTTGACCTACGTGTGTCAAATCTAATTATATTTGTCACGTACCTTAAAGTGAAATGCTTACTTACAAGCCCTTAACCAACAATGTGTATGTGAGTCTGTTCTTGTGTGTGTTCAAGCATA